>NC_136913.1:101002847-101307700 GCF_949752795.1 Hyperoodon ampullatus
TCAGCTTTTACGAGAAATGATGTTGTGCAAATATGCTGATCCTACCCTGTTCCCTCTAAGATTTCTTTCCATGTGGCAATGGCGACGCACAGAACACATGAGGTAATGTGGATGCACAATAACTGGTTTATTTATGCCAGCTATGATCACACCAGCTAGGTAAATATCAGGTAAATATCATACTCAAAGACATCGAGTATGCAAGCTCAATATGTGGGCACAAAAATAGAAACAATTTTGAATCCTCCTTCTTATTTGTATCTTCATGTATTTCACTGACCAAGAAATCTTAAATCCACTAATTTATAACATTTCCTTTCAAGCAATATAACATACAAAATACTTTAAAGCCTTTACAAACTCTCTAATTCAACAGAATCTCAAATTCTACAACTAAATTCTAAATTGTTATTCTGAAGAGTATTACTCCTACTTGTTGCATATGTCCTTCTATATCTCCTTACAGAGTGAAGCTCGCCTTTGCAGTCCACCACATCTTTCTCTCTCCAAGTTCAAACTAATACTTTTTATATATTAATTAATCATAGAGTCCACATCTCCACCGCTGGTATTAACTTCTTCGCTGACAAAAAAGTTGAGTGTAGGAGTTGCATAAGTTGGATTCATCAATATATAGCATTTTAATAGACAATATTAGACATTCTTGTATGCCTTACAGGCATCTTTTAGCATGCGTCACACTACTTGTACATTTTTAGTATCATTGTGGATTTATCATTTTTTAATGGACTCAACTGTTCCAATTGACCGCAACTCTTGCTAGTTTTCTTTTTTTGATGCTCAATTTTCACTCTTTGCCCAGTGAGAGGCTTCTTTAGGCAAGCCTGTTTTTTAATACTCACTATGTCACTCTGCCTGATTAAGAGCCTTCCTCGGGTCTCTCTGTCCTTTGTACCCCCCAGTCAGCATTCTCACTTTCTGGAAATGGCAAGATGTTCCAGGCTCATCTTGCTTTCTCCTGCCCCAAGATTTGGTGCCAGCTACCCTCCAAGGAGCCCTGGTTCCTTTTAGTGGAGAATAGTTTAAGGAGCCAAAATCTGGGCGCTAGGGTACAGCACAGATTTTTCCACAATGCTACTACTGGTAATGGGTAAGGCGATTTTAGAGACCATTTAGGCTATTGCAATGACAGAGCAACAGACTTCCAGGGCAAAAGCACGTATTTCCAATTTATCCCTAGCTTTTCCAAATCTCTTTTCACCAATCACGACTGGCATACAATGCTATATATTGTCATACCCAGCTCAATGCATTCAGATTTCACTGTTGATGAATCTTTAGAAGCTTCTGTTTCCTTTTTCTTCTTTTTGGCTCTTCATCCGTGGATCCTGGAATTTCCTCCGTGGATCCTGGAATTTCCTCCAAATTGTAAAGGTCCAAATCCTCCTCTCTACAAGAATAATCTATACTATTTTTACTTGAAAAGGAAAATAAATGCCAATCTTTCTCCAAGTAATGTTGTCAGACTTAGCAAATAAAAATACATGCAATATTTAGCACATAACTTGTACTAAGACAAAGCCTGTTGTTTATCTGAAATTCAAATTTAACTGAACATCCTGTATTTTACCTGGAAATCCTACCTCCAAGGGAAGAGTAGGGAATCTAAAAGCATAGATCACCTGACATCACAGAGTCCCCTAACCCTCTTTAAGACATATGAATTGAAAGGAAAATATGAAAACTACTGGCTTTCAAGGCTCTTTTAAAAATGTTCTTCGTTTTCATTTTCATGGGCCAAAGTGCAGACTTGTATCACTTTATTTAAGTACATAATTTTGAAAATAGGTCTTTTCCACATCGCAACTGTTTCATTAATGCTATTCTATTCTAATTATTGTCCCCCCACTAAAATTTTGAGTAGGGAATGTTAACGTTTCAGTGGGTTTTAGATATATAGAGATTGGATCCATTATCAGAGTGTTTCATTATCTTAAAATTCCTCAAAGCAACCTAAAATGTCAGAAAACACAATGACATTCACATCAAGAATCAACAGAAGAAAGTTTTTACTATTACATCCTTTAAACTCCCCAAGCAGTAAGTTCATGTGCATTCATTTCTATAGGTTCTTATATATTTTCGTAACATTGATGTCTGGAAATGCACAAAATGGATTACAGTATATTCTAGTTATTTTACATAGTCACCTTACATTAAGTACTCCCTCAAAACCATTTAAACAACAATTGGAGCATTTTTATGTATTGCAAAAGGTTTTGTTCCTTATTATAATAAACACAGAAGACTCCGAAAATTATTGCCATAGAAAAATTTTGTGCAAATGTCCTAATCTTTGCATGGATTTAAATATACCATGCTTGTTCTCCCAATTTTGCCATCTGTGGTAATTGCACAGCCACCACAGGTTGAAATGTAGTCACAAAACATGGTTTAAAAATTTACCAAGTAAAATTTCCCCCTCCCAATTTTTACCATTTTAATTAGGAGCATCAGATTAGAATCCCAGAGTAGGAGGGAAAGAAAAAATATATATATATACACATATATACATATTTGTGTATATATATATATATATATATATATATACAAACACACATACATGTGCACTTTAAAACATATACATATATATGTATATGTATATACATATATATGTATATGTATAGATACACAAACATACACATTTTGTGGTACAAAGACCAAAAGATCAAGTTGCAGAAACTTCTCTTTTTTTTTTTTTTTGCGGTATGCGGGCCTCTCACTGCTGTGGCCTCTCCCATCATGGAGCACAGGCTCCTGACGCTCAGGCTCAGCAGCCATGGCTCACGGGCCCAGCCACTCCGCAGCACGTGGGATCTTCCCACACCGGGGCACGAACCCGCGTCCCCTGCATCGGCAGGTGGACTCTCAACCACTGTGCCACGAGGGAAGCCCAGAAATTTCTCATTTTTAAACATTACAAAAAACAATGAAAATAAATGAACTGAGCATAAAATCAAGAACTTAGAATGCAAACAAAAATAACAACAAATCCTCAAGAAAGTAGAAGGAATGGGAATGAATGAAAGAAGTTGATAGTACATAAGTAAGAGAACGGATAAATAAAATCAGGAGCAGATTCTCTGAATGGACCAAAAAGAGAAAAACAACAAAAACTAATCTCCAGCAAACCCATTAAAGGAATGAATAGCCAAATCTAATAAATAGTACCCCCCCAAAAAAAAGATAGGGAATAATGTTAAGCACCGCAATGTTCATAGCAGCATTATGTACAATTGCCAAGGAATGGAAGCAACCTAAATGGCCATGGACAGATTAATGGATAAAGAAGATGTGGATATACAAACAATGGAATATGAGCCATAAAAAGAAAGAAATTTTGTCATTTGTAGCAATATGGATAGATTTGGAGGGTATTATGCTAAGTGAAAGAAGTCAGACTAAGACAAATACTGTATGATATCAGTTATACGTAGAATCTAGAAAATAAAACAAAATAGTGAATAAAACAGAACAGAAGCAGACTTACAGATGTAGAGAGCAAACTAGTGGTTACCAGTGGGGAGAGGGAAGGAGGCAGGGGCAATATAGGGGTAGGGGGGAGAAAAGGGTTATTATGGGATTATATGAAATTATGTGTGTGAAACTTTTGAAAACTGTAAAGCACTATAGAATTTAAAGACTTTCATTCAATTAAACAAAAACCAAAATATCAAAAAACAAAAGCATTTTCATCAAAATAATGACAATAGTTATATCTGAGTGAAAAGTTCACAAAGGAATTTTGTTTTTCCTTAGTGCCTTTCACACACTATAAAAATGTTTAAAACAAAACCATATTAGTTTTATAATCAGGAAAAATGTTATTTAATTAAACTAACTGGAACATTAAAAGTAAATCTATATATGTTATTTTTAATTTTTATATATACTACACACATATCAAAAACTTTAAGTAATATGTATATACTTAGCCTAACATTATTAACATATCAGTAAAGTTAAAATATACAAATTAAAAAAAATAATTTGTATATTGATAAAAATAATGGTTTACTGAATAATGAGGTTATGCAGAAAACATATTTTCTTCTTTTTGCTTGTCTGCTGTTTCTAACCTTCAGTTTTTTACTTTAGAAATAAGAAAAACGAGTTGATTTTAATAATAACAACATGTGTGTGTGTATATATACATATATATATATGTATATATACACACAACACAACTAAAAATGGTTGAAAATATATGCAACTAAATATTGGAAGATACTTTCTCCAGGTGGTTGGATTAGCATTTTATGTGTACCTGTGTGTATTGCTGAATTTTCCAAATTTAAATGAATGTAATTTTTTAAAGCAGATTCCCAAAATATATAGTCAGTCTGATCTCATTTTAGAGATAAAAGTCGCATGTTTCTTCATGCATGTACGTGGGCGTTTGGGTGTGTATGTCTGTCTGCACAACAGCAGACTGGCAAAATTGAGTTCAGCATTGTTTCTAGGTGATGGCCTTTTGTGTGGTTTTTATTCTCTTATTTGTACTTTTTCCCTGTATTTTCCACATTTTGGAAAATCAAGTAAAGAACATTTTGAAGCAAATTGTAAACTTAATTTTCAAAATGATTCTACTTTGATCAGAAAATTATTGAATACAACGATGAGAACTCGTATGTGTAGTTATAGTCAGAGCTGGAAGTAAACAGGTAAAATGGTAGCTGTTTCATCATATCTTATTCCTTTCTGCTTGTCTGTTTGTACATAATATCTAATCAAGAACATGCTCTTGTTCCCTTTCTAATCAGAAGAGGATGTCAGGAAATGAATTTGTCAGAATTCAGTGAGGTCCCTAATTGGGGGCAGAGCCTCTACTTTCCCTTGGGTGCCAGGGTTTTTGACATTTAAAACACATCGTTCGCCAAAAGAAATTCATCGAATGACACTGAGCACAGCACCAGTCTCCCATTCTACGCCCGACGCTACGTCTTTTAGAGCTAGAGACGCCAGGGTGTTGCTTAAACCTTTCTGGCAAGAACTTCCTGGTATGGCTATGCTTTCCACTCCACCTAGTTCTGGAACTTTTCACAGGAGGAGCTGCTGCAGCTTCAGCTCTTGCTCCTGCGAGAGAAGCTGTAAGTAGGGATGAATAAGAGAATTGACAGCGATTAAGGACTAGCCGTTGACCAGCCTGGGCCTTGGAACCCAAGAACTGAGGGCAAGAAAAATTAGCTATCACCTCGTTGTTCCTCCACAGACAAATCACTTTGTCCTCCTTTGCCTCTGCCCCTACAGCAGCCATCCGAGGAGCAGCAGTGGTCTCTTGGTCTGACCCCTTCCCCGCCTCCCCCCTCAGCCAGCAACTTGCTGTGCCATGAGAACACGTCAGCATCCCTGACGTCTGTGCCTCCTTTTCCTTCTCCTCTCCCTGAGTTCTGGCCTGCTGCTGAGACTTAGTGCTGACAACCCTATGAAGCTCACTCCTGAGTAAATTTCGCTCTTCCACTACTCCATGAAGGATTGTGAGACTTTGCTGAAGTTGGGACTGGGCCTTCTCCTTTTCCCTCTCTTGTGTCCCCCTGAGTCTACTCACCGTCCCCCTCAAGGCATTCGTGAGAAGCTTCTGCTCCTCGAGCTGATCCCGGAGCATTTTTACCTCTGCTCCATGCTCCAACTTCTGCCTCTCAGCAAACCGCACTGCTAGGGCCAGGGAGCTCCAGGCACAACCCTCCTTGAGGCGTCCCGATAGAGCTGAGTTAGTCACAATGTCCCTCAAGTACTCCTCCGTATCCCCCCAAGACTTGCTCTTCCACAACGAGTACAAGTAGGGACTGACTCCATTTTGAAGTATTTGCTTATTTAAGAAATCTACAACCTCCCTCTGAGAGAAGCCACAGGCTGGGTCATTAAAATTTATAGCCATTCTAAGTAAAGCACTCTCTGACGCGTCTTACCGCCGAAAGCACGCGGTAACAGGATGTGACCACTGATCCGGGACCTTTCCACGCACCAGTCTTCCGGTCTTTACGGGAAGTACAACGCCCCCTTGTGCTGTGAGGGTTACCAACTCAGTAGAGTCAGCTACTTCAGAGCTAGGTTAGCGTAAAAGCCTGAGGAAGTCAGTGGAGTTCATTAAGAAGTGGATACAAAGATTATAGGGCTTCCCTGGTGGGTGGCGCAGTGGTTGAGACTCTGCCTGCCAATGCAGGGCACACGGCTTCGAGCCCTCGTCTGGGAAGATCCCATATACCGCGGAGCAACTGGGGCCGTGAGCCACAACTACTACTGAGCCTGCGCGTCTGGAGCCCGTCCTCCGCAACGAGAGGCCGCGACAGTGAGCCTGCGCGCCTGCGCGTCTGGAGCCCATGCTCCTCAACGAGAGGCCAGGACAGTGAGCCGGCGTTGTTGTGGCCTCTCCCGTTGCGGAGCACGGGCGCCGTATGCGCAGGCTCAGCGGCCATGGCTCACGGGCCCAGCCGCCCCGCGGCATGTGGGATCTTCCCGGACCGGGGCACGAACCCGTGTCCCCCGCATTGGCAGGCGGGCTCTCAACCACTGTGCCACCAGGGAAGCCCCAAGTACTTAATTTTGAAAATAGGTCGTTTCCACATCACAACTGTTTTATTAATGCTATTCTATTCTAATTATTGTCCCCCCACTAAAATTTTGAGTAGGGAGTGTTAACGTTTCAGTGGGTTTTAGATATATAGAGATTTGATCCATTATCAGAGTGTTTCATTATCTTAAAATTCCTCAAAGCAACCTAAAATGTCAGAAAACACAATGACATTCACATCAAGAATCAACAGAAGAAAGTTTTTACTATTACATCTTTTAAACTCCCCAAGCAGTAAGTTCATGTGCATTCATTTCTATAGGTTCTTATATATTTTCGTAACATTGATGTCTGGAAATGCACAAAATGGATTACAGTATATTCTAGTTATTTTACATAGTCACCTTACATTAAGTACTCCCTCAAAACCATTTAAACAACAATTGGAGCATTTTTATGTATTGCAAAAGGTTTTGTTCCTTATTATAATAAACAGAGAAGACACCGAAAATTATTGCCATAGAAAAATTTTGTGCAAATGTCCTAATCTTTGCATGGATTTAAATATACCATGCTTGTTCTCCCAATTTTGCCATCTGTGGTAATTGCACAACCACCACAGGTTGAAATGTAGTCACAAAACATGGTTTAAAAATTTACCAAGTAAAATTTCCCCCTCCCAATTTTTACCATTTTAATTAGGAGCATCAGATTAGAATCCCAGAGTAGGGTGGAAAGAAAAAAATATATATATATATATATACACACATATATACATATGTGTGTATATATATACACACACATACATACATGTGCACTTTAAAACATATACAAATATATGTATATGTATATACATATATATGTATATGTATAGAGACACAAACATACACATTTTATGGTGCAAAGAGCAAAAGATCAAGTTGCAGAAACTTCTCTCTCTTTTTTTTTCTTTTTTGCGGTATGCGGGCCTCTCACTGTTGTGGCCTCTCCCATTGTGGAGCACAGGCTCCGGACGAGCAGGCTCAGCGGCCATGGCTCACGGGCCCAGCTGCTCCGCGGCATGTGGGATCCTCCCGGACCGGGGCACGAACGCGCGTCTCCTGCATCGACAGGCGGACTCCCAACTATCGTGCCACCAGGGAAGCCATATGGTGGTAATCATTTTGCAATATATGTCTATCAAATCAACACATTGTACATCTTATACTTATATAATGTTAGATGTCAATTATATCTCAGTAAAGCTGGAATGAATAGCAAGAGGAAAATTAAGAATATCTTGGGCTTCCCTGGTGGCGCAGTGGTTGAGAGTCCGCCTGCCAATGCAGGGGACGCGGATTCGTGCCCCGGTCTGGGAAGATCCCACATTCTGTGCAGTAGCTGTGCCCGTGAGCCATGGTCACTGAGCCTGCCTGTCCGGAGCCTGTGCTCCGCAATGGGAGAAGCCACAACAGTGAGAGACCCGCGTACTGCCAAAAAAAAAAAAAAAAAAAAAAAAAGAATATCTTTATGCCAATAAATTTGAAAATCTAGGTAAAATAGAAAAATACCTAGGAAACTATAACTTACTTAACTGACTCAAGAAGAAATATTCCTGGATATTCCTATAATCCCACATAAAGAATCAAAATTAGTAATTTAAAAATTTCCCATATAAGAAAAAAAACATATCTGGTACAATTGTATGAGAAAGTGTTACCAAATTCAGCAATATATGAGAAAGATAATAATACATCATGACCAAACTGCATTCATTTCTACAGATTTACAATGCCACATCTGTCCTCCTGCCAAATTTTCTTATATACATAGACATATTTCAGGGCACTAGTGTGTTCCTTTGGTCATTTGTCTATCTCTGTGCCAATACATCCATTTGTAAATTATTGCAGCTTTAAAATACATCTGAAATCTTATAGCACCTGTTCCCCCATCATAGTCTTCTTTTTCAGTTTGCCTTATTTCTTGGATTTTACTCTTCTAGATGAATTTTGGAATCCATTTTTTTAGTTCCAAGAAAAATATATTGGATTTCTATTAGAACTGCATTTAACTTATAGATTAATTTGGTGGAGAACTGACATTTTTATAATGAGTACAGCAGGTCTTTCCAGTTATGTCCTCAATAATTTCTGGACAAAGATCTTGAATTTATTTAATGTTTAGATTTATTCATAGGTACTTTAAAAGTTCATTGCTATTTTGAATGAGATCTTTTTGTCTTATTACATTTTCTAGTTGGTTATTAGTACTGCATGAGGGCAATATTGATATTGATTTTCATTGATCTCTGATGTCCTCCAAGTTTATCTGAAATTAAAAGCATAATTAACATACAAACATATAAGGAGAAGGGCAAACTGAGCATTCATTCTGAATGGTTCTATGTTTTATGATTTGACTGTTCGTGTATTTGTTTGGTGCCTGTTTGTGTGTTTAAATACTAATTTTTTAGAAACACTGTACTTTCTAATACTTCTTTATGGTATACCCAAACTGACCAGGTACTGAAAATGATCTTGATCAAAAAAGGACCATTGGACTACCAAGCCATAAGATGTGAGAGCGCCAATAGTCATCAAATATCATACAGTCGTGTATTCATTCAGCAAACATTTAAGCAACTACTATAGGTACTGAACATATAGTGTGTGACTGGCACTGTGCTAGGGGTAACCACGAAAACCAAGGTCTCTGTCCTTTTATATAGTTTATCATCTAGTGGGAGAATCAATCAACAAACTTCTTGTGATGGTTATTTTTATGTGTCAACTTGGAAATGCTATAGTAGTTAGTTAGTAATTAATCCAGGTGTTGCTTTGAAGGTATTTTGTAGATGTGCTTAACATCTACAATCAGCTGACTTTAAGGTAACTAACCCCTGACAATGTGGGTGGGTCTCATCTAATCAGTTAGGACCTTAAGAGCAAAACTGAGGTTCCTGGAGAAGAAGAAATTCCGCCTCAGAACTATAGCATCAGCTCCTGCCTGGATTCCAGCCTATTGGCTTGCCCTAAAGATTTCAAGCTTGCCAGCCATCCACTGGCAAGTCATGTGAGCCAATTCCTTAAAACAAATTTCTCTAAATAGATATATGCATACACATATATGTATGTGTACATACATCTATACATATATGTATATATATATATACATAATAGGAGATACACAAACTCTTATTGATTCTTTCTCTTGAATCTGGAGTCTTGACTGATACGTCAGTAAAAACACAAATAAATGTATAATTGTAAATTGCAATACATGCTACGAAGGGAAAAATTGGCAGGGATGGTGTAGAGTGGGGGATGAAGGAGAATCTACTTCTGTGGTCAAGGAAAGTCTGATGAATTACCTTCTAGGCTGAGACCTGAAGCATAAGAAGCAGCCAACCAGATGAAGAGCCTTCAGAAAATCTGGATCAAATTATGCTCCCACAAGGAGTATATGAGAGTACCTAACACCTTTGCCAATACTATAATTTTATTGTTAACTCTATGCCAATTTGCTAGGCAAAAAGTCATATCATGTTATTTTTTCAACTTATTTTTCTGTAATTATTTGTGAGGCTGATTTTTTTTTTCATATTATATGTCATTTGAGTGCTCTCTTTCCTTCTACAGTTTTGACCAGGATGGTTGAACAATAGCTCCAAGAACAGTGTCTTGTATGTAAACAGCACCATAGATTAGCAGAGGTGGAAGAAACCTGAGAGATCTCCAGTTCAACCTATGTCCAGTGCAAGAATTCCTCTGATAGCATTCATAACAAGTTTTAGCTTCTGCTTGGATAAGTTCAATGAAAGGACTAACTAGAGAACCACAGATTATCCTGGAAAGAATGGACTTTACATATCATTATTAGATCTGTTCATAAATTTATTCATTTATGTCAACAAATATTCCTTGAGTTTTATAATAAGAAATAGCCCAGTCTCTTCATTTTAAGGATGAATAACAGAGGCTGACAGAATCTAAATGACGTTCTCTAGTTTCTCAGGGGTGAAAGAACAAACTGGGGACAAGAATCAGGTTGCTGTAATCCAAGTTCACCATACTTTCCACTCTAAGGTGATAATTTCCCCCAGAATATTCAGGGAAAAGAACAATACACCTCCACATTAGAGTAGACCTAAAAGCACTTTCTTGTCGCTCTATAGCGAAGGTCCTTATAAATTCCAGTGGCATGTTTTTAAGGTTCCCACAAGAGGTAAAATAAGAAAATGTAATAGTCTTATGTTACATACTAGGAGGCATCTATCAGCAGAGTTAACCAAGGTATTTAGTTTTAGAAGCATTTTTGTTTTCTGGATTCTAGTCCTTTAGTCATAAACATGACAAATAACATTTAAGAATTTGATAATAAAAGTCATGGGAAAAAATAATAATAATGTGCTTTCATCTGTGTTTACAAATGTGCCTCTTAACAATTTGATCTCCTAACATCTAACATGCCTATTGAAATAGTGAAGCACTTGCTCCTAGCTTAGAGCACTGGCTTTCATATGATTATTTCGCTTTTAATAATCAGGCAAGAGAAATTAAGAACTCAGGGAAAGAGCCTAAATTTGCATAAGGACAACACCCACCAATCCTCCACAATGTGTTCAGTTATTCTAGTCAATGTTTGAGGTGCATGGACAGTGAACGGTGCTGTTTTCAGCACTATAGGGTGACGGCTTAGCTTTAGAACCAAAAGCAAAAATAGATAAATACTTGCCCGATAGGAAACAAAATGAGATAGAGACGACCGTATTATTTCAGTCATCCTGATAAGCTGCCCACATCTGAGAAGCAGGTGGTCAGGGTGCTGATGGAAACTATGTGATATAACTTTATGATCTATTCCACGCCATTGTATAGCCACAAGTACAGAATAGTGTTGAATCACTCAAAATCATTCCATGGGTAAAACCCAAACTTTTGGTTGTGCTGCATTGACCTTAAAAATGGATCTGAAATGCTATCAGTAATTATTATGCTGTACAACGTTAATGAATTGACACTGAGCCCTATTAGATATTTGGATTTATTTTATTCATACTAAGCGTTATTGAATTCCAAGCCAAGTTCTTTTGGTATTCTAGCTTATTAAATGCCATCTTTTCAAACAATACTATTTCAAATGCAGAACAGACGGCTTCCTGCTGCTATAAGTGAAATTATCAGAAGACATACTTTAATAGCCAACTGCAGCCCAACTGATTGAGGTATGATGGATGTTTAATAGTTCAAGTACTCAGCGTTACACTGTGTTCTTGACATCAAGTCTTCACCATCAATTAGGATCACCTTTGATTAGTGCTCAGCAGAATCCAGAAAAAATGGAAGCAGACTCCTGGCCTGACATCATGCCACACTGTGGGGCTCTTAGTTGAAGTTATTTAAGCCAGTGTGAAGTACATTTAAAGAAGAGGATGAATTCACAATCAAACTGTCCCTTGAGCGCCCTGAATCAGTCAATATGTACTTGAATCTGCCTGAAATTGCTACACCTCTGAGTAATTATATTGGCATAATAAGGTATTTCATTAGGTGGTCTAGTTGCATCATTATTGTTATCATCTGGGCCTTTGGTATTCCTCTTTTCCCCAGTTCAACAGCTATCCTTTATCATACACTTTTACTTTAGAACTGTGAATGAAGTTCCATGAAATACATTCATTATATTACTCATTCATTTGTCAAACATTTAACTGAATGTATACATGTTCCAGGGAGTCCTTTATGCACTGCAGAAATGGAGATGAAGAGAATATTTATCCTTCCTTCAAGGATAGAAACAGTCATCTAAACAGCTATCCTATGTTAACATGTTAAGTGCTGGGATAAAGGTAAGCGCCAGGTACTACAGCAATTCAGTAGAGGGAAATCTATGAGATTTAGCTGGAAGAGGCAGTCATGCAAGGCTTCTTGGTGGTGCCTTCACTGCATCTTCAAATACTGTTAGGAATTGTTCAGTTGAAATAGGTAAAGACACTATAGACAGAATAAAAAGACTAAAGGTCAAAAACCATATAAAGTACGCAGGCTCATACAACTGTGGTGGGACACGTCCTGCAGAGGAACTCAGGACATAAATGACACTGCAAATTATGCTAGGGACTCTCAAATTGTATACTCTCTGCAGGTGAAGGGGTGTTACTGAATGATATCAAGCAAGAGAATTACATGGTAAGAAGTGTATTTATTTATGTATTTGTGTATGTACATATTTATTTACTTATAAGTTTTTCTAGTTTATCGAGGTATAATTGACAAATAAAAATTGTATATATTTAAGATGTACAGCTTGATGACTTGATATACATATGCATTGTGAAATAATCACAATTATGCTAATTAGCATATCCATAAACTCACATAGTTACCATATATTTTGAAGGTAAAAGCAGCTAGACTAGGTGATTGATTAAACCTAGGAGTGGGATAAATGGAGAAAAGAAAGACTCTTATGAATGTTGATGCCATTAATTTAAATAGGGAATACTGGAGAAAGCAGAACATGGGGCCTTGGGATGTAGGGGAAAGTGAGAAAAGATAGGCTCTTACTTACGGAGCTATCTGCTCTCTCAGGCAGGGCCAATGCCATTTAATTCAGCTTTCTTCTGGTACGATAATCCATTCTAAACCAAGGGAATTGATACTGGACCAGCAGAACTTTGAAATTTGATACTCAAAGGCTAGCATCCTTCTGAGGACTGTTTTGACAAATACAACCTGGGGTTCAAACAGAAGCTAAAGCAAAGAAGCCAGAATTTTATCAAAGGCTAAATTCAGTTGGCGAAAAGACAAAAATAAAAGTTTGCTCACTTTGTGGAAAGCAGGAACTCTGTCAAACATTGCTGTACCATTTGGTAAATTACTCATCCAACAAGTCCTTGCTGCTGAATCTGGATAGTCTATCACAGGTTTGGCTTCCACCTTCAGCAATACAGGTAATTGAGCAAAAATTATTTATTTTAACACATCAACAACGTATCAATAATATTACTTAAGTAATAGAGATAAAAGAAAACTGAGGAATACAATCAGAGAACCTAGTAGAAAGGAATGAACTCAGACCACAGATAAAGGAGTGTCTGATGTTTTTTAACATCTTTATTGGAGTATAATTGCTTTACAATGTTGTGTTAGTTTCTGCTGTATCACAAAGTGAATCAGCTATACATATACATATATCCTCATATCCCTTCCCTCTTGTGTCTCCCTCCCACCCTCCCTATCCCACCCCTCTAGGTGGTCACAAAGCACCGAGCTGATCTCCCTGTACTATGCAGCTGCTTCCCACTAGCTATCTATTTTACATTTGGTAGTGTACATATGTCCATGCCACTCTCTCAATTCATCCCAGCTTACCCTTCCCCCTCCCCGTGTCCTCAAGCCCATTCTCTACGTCTGTGTCTTTATTCCTGTCCTGCCCCTAGGTTCATCAGAACCTTGTTTTTTTTTAGATTCCATATATATGTGTTAGCATACAGTATTTGTTTTTCTCTTTCTGACTTACTTCACTCTGTATGACAGAGTCTAGGTCCATCCACTTCACTACAAATAAGCAACTGACAAAGGATTAATCTCCAAACTATACAGGCAGCTCATGCAGCTCAATATCAAAAAAAAAAAACAAACAACCCAATCCAAAAATGGGCAGAAGACCTAAATAGACACTTCTCCAAAGAAGGTATACAGATTGCCAACAAACACATGAAAAGGAGTGTCTGATTTTTGAATCTACAAGGCTGAGGGCCAGGTCTTGCCAACAGAGAAATGTTTATCTGATATGTAGCCAGTCCCAAGAAAAAAATCATGTCTTCTACTTCTTAGTTAAATGTAGCTTTGACATACAGACTAATGCTAGAGAAAATCCAGCATTCAATTTGATGCAATCAGTATCACAGGTTATAGGGACAAATACCTCCTCTAACAGTCAGCAGGACATCGCCACGTGCTATAATTTCAAACACAACTGTCTGAAAAGTTTAATGGCCTCAAACCATAGTAGCCTCCATTTGGGCAGGCTTGGCTTATGGAATGATACCACCACTCTCCTTGTCCCATTTTTATAATCCTGAGTCATGCCTCACTCTATTCATCAGTAAGTTAGTTAGTTACCAAGTCCTATACTTTATACTTTCTCTCACAAATCACAAAGGTGAAACGTCTCACGTTTCATTGTATGGTAGGCAGAATAATGTCTCACCAAAATGTTCACATCCTAATCCCTGATATCTGTTGCATGGCAAAGGGGAATTTGCAGATATAATTAAATTAAAATGCAGAGGGAATTCCCTGTCAGCCCAGTGGTTAGGACTCCATACTTCCACTGCAGGGGACACTGGTTCAATCCCTAGTCGGGGAAGATCCTTCATGCTGCATGGGTGCGAGCAAAAAACAAAAGTATGCACACACACACACACACACACACACACACAGCTGAATTACTTTGCTCTACACCTGAAACATTGTAAATCGACTATACTTCAATTGTTTTTTTTTAAAAAGAAACCAAGTTGAAAGGGTTAGTGAAGGCAGTTTGGGACAGGTTGTGGTACATCTAGCTTGATATACAGGTTTGGAGAGACACCTACAGACACAGCATTTAGGATTCAAATGCAGGACAGGGGATGAAACCATTCCCAGAGAAAGTACACAGTGAGAAGAGAAGAAGTTTGAAAAACCCAGAGTTTGTAAATATCTAGAAAGGGGTTAGAGGAAGAGGAATCAGAGGAAGAGACAGAAACTGAGCTGTCAGAGTACAGGAAAACCTGGAAAGAAAAGTAGATCCACAGCCAAGAAGAGAGAGTTCCAAGAAGAAAGAGGGGTGACCCTTCTTGGTCATACCTTGTCATGAAATAGATGTTTGGTCAGATCCTACATGCCTGAATCCTGCCACAGTATATTCACTAAGGACATATACACATCAAAGTGGAAACATCAGTGAAATGTACATTCTTAATATTAATTAGGCCAAAAAAGTAACCTAGTCTATTTCCCATCTTCATCTATGCTCAATTACCTAACATAGCCCACCAAAGAAAGCGGTTATAAAATGTTTATCAGAGAAAAGTTGCAAACACTGTAAATAACAGAAAATGCTTAACACCCTCTATATATCACCTCTATATATCATTTCTCTATAAAATTGATCACTATAGGGTCCAACTGATTTCCAGTCTTTTCTTTCCACAGGTAAATTAAACTTCTGACAAAGCACGTCTCTACTCCCTTGCTCCCACAGTGTGAGAAAAGTGTCCTATTTAAGTACAAAGCACCTCCCTCATCTTTTTAAATTTTCTTATTCTGCTCAGGCCCAGGAGGAAGAATACCTGGTTAGAAACTGTGCCATTTATCTCCTTGGCAACTGCAGCAACAGCTGCAGAGCAGCACCTAGAATACTTTTCATGAAAACTGATGGAACTCCCTCATCACTTTCTGGGCTGTGGGAAAACCGGCACTCTTATAATACATTGCTTTTTTAAAAAAATGTTATTTGGGTATACCTGATTTACAATGTTGTGTTAGTTTCAGGTGCACAACAAAGTGAATCAGTTATACATATACATATACCCACGCTTTTTTAGATTCTTTTCCCATATAGGTCATTCCAGAGTATTGAGTAGAGTTCCCTGTGCTGTACAGTAGGTCCTTGTTAGTTGTCTATTTTATATAATGGTAGTGTGTATATGTCAATCCCAATCTCCCAATTTATTCCTCCCCCTTTTCCCCCCTGGTAAGCATAAGATTGTTTCCTACATATGTATAATACATTACTTTTGGGAATGCAAAATGATTCAATGCCTATAGAGGGGAATTTAGCAACAGCTACCAAAATTACAAAGGTTTTGCTTGTTGATTCAGGATTCTTATTTCAGGGAATTTATCTTGTTGGTATGCCTACACAAGCAAGAAATGCCATACGTATAAGGTTATTCTTTGAGGCATTATTCATCATAACCAAATACTGAGAACAATTAGTATTCATCACTAGGTGTGGTACAACCACACGATCGAATATTATACAGGTTAAAAAGTGAGGAAGGGCTTTCCTGGTGGCGCAGTGGTTGAGAGTCCGCCTACCGATGCAGGGGAGGCGGGTTCGTGCCCCGCCCCGGGAACATCCCACATGCCGCGGAGCGGCTGGTACCGTGAGCCATGGCCGCTGAGCCTGCGTGTCCGGAGCCTGTGCTCCGCAACAGGAGAGGCCACAATAGTGAGAAGCCCGTGTACCGCAAAAAAAAAAAAAAAAATGTGAGTAAGATTTCTCTGTATTGATACCATTTTAAGCCGTACAGATGCTACCTTTTGTGTAAGAAGTGGTGGAAATTAGAATACATATTTGTATTTGAGTGTATTTGCATAAAGGAACACTGAACACATTCATAAAACAGATGTATCTATCTAGAGGGTCTGCAGGGTGCAGTAGGAAAGGAATAGATAGACACAGGCTGATAGTGAGACTTCTTAATGTTGCCTTTCTGTATAATTTTGCTCTATGGAACATATTAATGAACAACCCATTTAGAAGGACATAATTTAAATGAAAAATTGCACTATTAGAGTATAGTACATGATGGTAAACTTCCAAATTTATTTAATGCAGCTCACATAGCCTTAATACCAGCACATCATAAAGGTAGCCTAAATAATGCAGGACTTATATGGAAAATACATATATAATATTCATGTAAAACATATACAAGTATATATTTTATGCACATATATCAGTATATGCACACACATATATGTATATATACACAGGTGCGTGTGTATATATGTGCACATACGCATATGTATATATATTGCATATATACATATCTATGTATATATATAAATATTAGTATCATAGTGAAAGTAAACCATTGAAGTTACTTGCACTTCAATCAAGAAAGGGGCAAGAAAGTGCATTGTCATCACTGCTATTTAATATTTTTAACATTATGTTTAAAGTATTAGCCAATGTGGCAAAAAGGAAAAAGAAATTACATGTATAACAATCTAGGAGAAAGCAAAAGTATCACTATCTGCGGTTAATATATTGTATAACTGAAAACTCCGTAAGACTTTACTGTAAACTATAAACAATAAGAGAATCTTTTTTTTTTTTTTTTTTTGCAGTATGCGGGCCTCTCACTGTTGTGGCCTCTCCCGTTGCAGAGCACAGACTCCGGACGCGCAGGCTCAGCAGCCATGGCTCACGGGCCTAGGCATTCCGTGGCATGTGGGATCTTCCCGGACAGGGTCACGAACCCGTGTCCTTTGCGTCGGCAGGTGGACTCTCAACCACTGTGCCACCAGGGAAGCCCGAGAATCATTTTTTAAAAATGCAGAACTATCTTTTTTAAACAGTTGCAAAAATTATAAACAAAATGTTAAAAATCAAAGCTATCGGTGCATCAAAGAATATATCAGGACCAAAGGTTTGTTTCTAGAATGCAAAAACTAGTCAACGTGCCTAAATGCTTTACTTACTAGGACATTAAAATATCCCAACACTGGCCCCATACCTGCAAAATTATAGATAAATCAGCTGATTTCCCAATAAAAGAAGATCTTTCAATAAATTTACAACCTAAGGGTCAAATCCCACAATTTCCCAAGATAAATTGGTAATCTCAGAACCCAACAAACATCACAGTATGGACCCTTCTTGCTGTTACTAGCCACTAACGAATGTATAAATTAATGATATTTGAAGGAAGGGAGCAGGCAAATTATTTCATGGGTGTTCAGCTTTTACGAGAAATGATGTTGTGCAAATATGCTGATCCTACCCTGTTCCCTCTAAGATTTCTTTCCATGTGGCAATGGCGACGCACAGAACACATGAGGTAATGTGGATGCACAATAACTGGTTTATTTATGCCAGCTATGATCACACCAGCTAGGTAAATATCAGGTAAATATCATACTCAAAGACATCGAGTATGCAAGCTCAATATGTGGGCACAAAAATAGAAACAATTTTGAATCCTCCTTCTTATTTGTATCTTCATGTATTTCACTGACCAAGAAATCTTAAATCCACTAATTTATAACATTTCCTTTCAAGCAATATAACATACAAAATACTTTAAAGCCTTTACAAACTCTCTAATTCAACAGAATCTCAAATTCTACAACTAAATTCTAAATTGTTATTCTGAAGAGTATTACTCCTACTTGTTGCATATGTCCTTCTATATCTCCTTACAGAGTGAAGCTCGCCTTTGCAGTCCACCACATCTTTCTCTCTCCAAGTTCAAACTAATACTTTTTATATATTAATTAATCATAGAGTCCACATCTCCACCGCTGGTATTAACTTCTTCGCTGACAAAAAAGTTGAGTGTAGGAGTTGCATAAGTTGGATTCATCAATATATAGCATTTTAATAGACAATATTAGACATTCTTGTATGCCTTACAGGCATCTTTTAGCATGCGTCACACTACTTGTACATTTTTAGTATCATTGTGGATTTATCATTTTTTAATGGACTCAACTGTTCCAATTGACCGCAACTCTTGCTAGTTTTCTTTTTTTGATGCTCAATTTTCACTCTTTGCCCAGTGAGAGGCTTCTTTAGGCAAGCCTGTTTTTTAATACTCACTATGTCACTCTGCCTGATTAAGAGCCTTCCTCGGGTCTCTCTGTCCTTTGTACCCCCCAGTCAGCATTCTCACTTTCTGGAAATGGCAAGATGTTCCAGGCTCATCTTGCTTTCTCCTGCCCCAAGATTTGGTGCCAGCTACCCTCCAAGGAGCCCTGGTTCCTTTTAGTGGAGAATAGTTTAAGGAGCCAAAATCTGGGCGCTAGGGTACAGCACAGATTTTTCCACAATGCTACTACTGGTAATGGGTAAGGCGATTTTAGAGACCATTTAGGCTATTGCAATGACAGAGCAACAGACTTCCAGGGCAAAAGCACGTATTTCCAATTTATCCCTAGCTTTTCCAAATCTCTTTTCACCAATCACGACTGGCATACAATGCTATATATTGTCATACCCAGCTCAATGCATTCAGATTTCACTGTTGATGAATCTTTAGAAGCTTCTGTTTCCTTTTTCTTCTTTTTGGCTCTTCATCCGTGGATCCTGGAATTTCCTCCGTGGATCCTGGAATTTCCTCCAAATTGTAAAGGTCCAAATCCTCCTCTCTACAAGAATAATCTATACTATTTTTACTTGAAAAGGAAAATAAATGCCAATCTTTCTCCAAGTAATGTTGTCAGACTTAGCAAATAAAAATACATGCAATATTTAGCACATAACTTGTACTAAGACAAAGCCTGTTGTTTATCTGAAATTCAAATTTAACTGAACATCCTGTATTTTACCTGGAAATCCTACCTCCAAGGGAAGAGTAGGGAATCTAAAAGCATAGATCACCTGACATCACAGAGTCCCCTAACCCTCTTTAAGACATATGAATTGAAAGGAAAATATGAAAACTACTGGCTTTCAAGGCTCTTTTAAAAATGTTCTTCGTTTTCATTTTCATGGGCCAAAGTGCAGACTTGTATCACTTTATTTAAGTACATAATTTTGAAAATAGGTCTTTTCCACATCGCAACTGTTTCATTAATGCTATTCTATTCTAATTATTGTCCCCCCACTAAAATTTTGAGTAGGGAATGTTAACGTTTCAGTGGGTTTTAGATATATAGAGATTGGATCCATTATCAGAGTGTTTCATTATCTTAAAATTCCTCAAAGCAACCTAAAATGTCAGAAAACACAATGACATTCACATCAAGAATCAACAGAAGAAAGTTTTTACTATTACATCCTTTAAACTCCCCAAGCAGTAAGTTCATGTGCATTCATTTCTATAGGTTCTTATATATTTTCGTAACATTGATGTCTGGAAATGCACAAAATGGATTACAGTATATTCTAGTTATTTTACATAGTCACCTTACATTAAGTACTCCCTCAAAACCATTTAAACAACAATTGGAGCATTTTTATGTATTGCAAAAGGTTTTGTTCCTTATTATAATAAACACAGAAGACTCCGAAAATTATTGCCATAGAAAAATTTTGTGCAAATGTCCTAATCTTTGCATGGATTTAAATATACCATGCTTGTTCTCCCAATTTTGCCATCTGTGGTAATTGCACAGCCACCACAGGTTGAAATGTAGTCACAAAACATGGTTTAAAAATTTACCAAGTAAAATTTCCCCCTCCCAATTTTTACCATTTTAATTAGGAGCATCAGATTAGAATCCCAGAGTAGGAGGGAAAGAAAAAATATATATATATACACATATATACATATTTGTGTATATATATATATATATATATATACAAACACACATACATGTGCACTTTAAAACATATACATATATATGTATATGTATATACATATATATGTATATGTATAGATACACAAACATACACATTTTGTGGTACAAAGACCAAAAGATCAAGTTGCAGAAACTTCTCTTTTTTTTTTTTTTTGCGGTATGCGGGCCTCTCACTGCTGTGGCCTCTCCCATCATGGAGCACAGGCTCCTGACGCTCAGGCTCAGCAGCCATGGCTCACGGGCCCAGCCACTCCGCAGCACGTGGGATCTTCCCACACCGGGGCACGAACCCGCGTCCCCTGCATCGGCAGGTGGACTCTCAACCACTGTGCCACGAGGGAAGCCCAGAAATTTCTCATTTTTAAACATTACAAAAAACAATGAAAATAAATGAACTGAGCATAAAATCAAGAACTTAGAATGCAAACAAAAATAACAACAAATCCTCAAGAAAGTAGAAGGAATGGGAATGAATGAAAGAAGTTGATAGTACATAAGTAAGAGAACGGATAAATAAAATCAGGAGCAGATTCTCTGAATGGACCAAAAAGAGAAAAACAACAAAAACTAATCTCCAGCAAACCCATTAAAGGAATGAATAGCCAAATCTAATAAATAGTACCCCCCCAAAAAAAAGATAGGGAATAATGTTAAGCACCGCAATGTTCATAGCAGCATTATGTACAATTGCCAAGGAATGGAAGCAACCTAAATGGCCATGGACAGATTAATGGATAAAGAAGATGTGGATATACAAACAATGGAATATGAGCCATAAAAAGAAAGAAATTTTGTCATTTGTAGCAATATGGATAGATTTGGAGGGTATTATGCTAAGTGAAAGAAGTCAGACTAAGACAAATACTGTATGATATCAGTTATACGTAGAATCTAGAAAATAAAACAAAATAGTGAATAAAACAGAACAGAAGCAGACTTACAGATGTAGAGAGCAAACTAGTGGTTACCAGTGGGGAGAGGGAAGGAGGCAGGGGCAATATAGGGGTAGGGGGGAGAAAAGGGTTATTATGGGATTATATGAAATTATGTGTGTGAAACTTTTGAAAACTGTAAAGCACTATAGAATTTAAAGACTTTCATTCAATTAAACAAAAACCAAAATATCAAAAAACAAAAGCATTTTCATCAAAATAATGACAATAGTTATATCTGAGTGAAAAGTTCACAAAGGAATTTTGTTTTTCCTTAGTGCCTTTCACACACTATAAAAATGTTTAAAACAAAACCATATTAGTTTTATAATCAGGAAAAATGTTATTTAATTAAACTAACTGGAACATTAAAAGTAAATCTGGGCTTCCCTGGTGGCGCAGTGGTTGAGAGTCCGCCTGCCGATGCAGGGGACACGGGTTCGTGCCCCGGTCCGGGAAGATCCCACATGCCGCGGGGCGGGTGGGCCCGTGAACCATGGTCGCTGGGCCTGCGTGTCCGGAGCCTGTGCTCCGCAACGGGAGAGGCCACAACAGTGAGAGGCCCGCGTACCGCAAAAAAAAAAAAAAAAAAAAAAAAAAAAAAAAAAAAAAAAAAAAAAAAAAAAAAAAAAAAAGTAAATCTATATATGTTATTTTTAATTTTTATATATACTACACACATATCAAAAACTTTAAGTAATATGTATATACTTAGCCTAACATTATTAACATATCAGTAAAGTTAAAATATACAAATTAAAAAAAATAATTTGTATATTGATAAAAATAATGGTTTACTGAATAATGAGGTTATGCAGAAAACATATTTTCTTCTTTTTGCTTGTCTGCTGTTTCTAACCTTCAGTTTTTTACTTTAGAAATAAGAAAAACGAGTTGATTTTAATAATAACAACATGTGTGTGTGTATATATACATATATATATATGTATATATACACACAACACAACTAAAAATGGTTGAAAATATATGCAACTAAATATTGGAAGATACTTTCTCCAGGTGGTTGGATTAGCATTTTATGTGTACCTGTGTGTATTGCTGAATTTTCCAAATTTAAATGAATGTAATTTTTTAAAGCAGATTCCCAAAATATATAGTCAGTCTGATCTCATTTTAGAGATAAAAGTCGCATGTTTCTTCATGCATGTACGTGGGCGTTTGGGTGTGTATGTCTGTCTGCACAACAGCAGACTGGCAAAATTGAGTTCAGCATTGTTTCTAGGTGATGGCCTTTTGTGTGGTTTTTATTCTCTTATTTGTACTTTTTCCCTGTATTTTCCACATTTTGGAAAATCAAGTAAAGAACATTTTGAAGCAAATTGTAAACTTAATTTTCAAAATGATTCTACTTTGATCAGAAAATTATTGAATACAACGATGAGAACTCGTATGTGTAGTTATAGTCAGAGCTGGAAGTAAACAGGTAAAATGGTAGCTGTTTCATCATATCTTATTCCTTTCTGCTTGTCTGTTTGTACATAATATCTAATCAAGAACATGCTCTTGTTCCCTTTCTAATCAGAAGAGGATGTCAGGAAATGAATTTGTCAGAATTCAGTGAGGTCCCTAATTGGGGGCAGAGCCTCTACTTTCCCTTGGGTGCCAGGGTTTTTGACATTTAAAACACATCGTTCGCCAAAAGAAATTCATCGAATGACACTGAGCACAGCACCAGTCTCCCATTCTACGCCCGACGCTACGTCTTTTAGAGCTAGAGACGCCAGGGTGTTGCTTAAACCTTTCTGGCAAGAACTTCCTGGTATGGCTATGCTTTCCACTCCACCTAGTTCTGGAACTTTTCACAGGAGGAGCTGCTGCAGCTTCAGCTCTTGCTCCTGCGAGAGAAGCTGTAAGTAGGGATGAATAAGAGAATTGACAGCGATTAAGGACTAGCCGTTGACCAGCCTGGGCCTTGGAACCCAAGAACTGAGGGCAAGAAAAATTAGCTATCACCTCGTTGTTCCTCCACAGACAAATCACTTTGTCCTCCTTTGCCTCTGCCCCTACAGCAGCCATCCGAGGAGCAGCAGTGGTCTCTTGGTCTGACCCCTTCCCCGCCTCCCCCCTCAGCCAGCAACTTGCTGTGCCATGAGAACACGTCAGCATCCCTGACGTCTGTGCCTCCTTTTCCTTCTCCTCTCCCTGAGTTCTGGCCTGCTGCTGAGACTTAGTGCTGACAACCCTATGAAGCTCACTCCTGAGTAAATTTCGCTCTTCCACTACTCCATGAAGGATTGTGAGACTTTGCTGAAGTTGGGACTGGGCCTTCTCCTTTTCCCTCTCTTGTGTCCCCCTGAGTCTACTCACCGTCCCCCTCAAGGCATTCGTGAGAAGCTTCTGCTCCTCGAGCTGATCCCGGAGCATTTTTACCTCTGCTCCATGCTCCAACTTCTGCCTCTCAGCAAACCGCACTGCTAGGGCCAGGGAGCTCCAGGCACAACCCTCCTTGAGGCGTCCCGATAGAGCTGAGTTAGTCACAATGTCCCTCAAGTACTCCTCCGTATCCCCCCAAGACTTGCTCTTCCACAACGAGTACAAGTAGGGACTGACTCCATTTTGAAGTATTTGCTTATTTAAGAAATCTACAACCTCCCTCTGAGAGAAGCCACAGGCTGGGTCATTAAAATTTATAGCCATTCTAAGTAAAGCACTCTCTGACGCGTCTTACCGCCGAAAGCACGCGGTAACAGGATGTGACCACTGATCCGGGACCTTTCCACGCACCAGTCTTCCGGTCTTTACGGGAAGTACAACGCCCCCTTGTGCTGTGAGGGTTACCAACTCAGTAGAGTCAGCTACTTCAGAGCTAGGTTAGCGTAAAAGCCTGAGGAAGTCAGTGGAGTTCATTAAGAAGTGGATACAAAGATTATAGGGCTTCCCTGGTGGGTGGCGCAGTGGTTGAGACTCTGCCTGCCAATGCAGGGCACACGGCTTCGAGCCCTCGTCTGGGAAGATCCCATATACCGCGGAGCAACTGGGGCCGTGAGCCACAACTACTACTGAGCCTGCGCGTCTGGAGCCCGTCCTCCGCAACGAGAGGCCGCGACAGTGAGCCTGCGCGCCTGCGCGTCTGGAGCCCATGCTCCTCAACGAGAGGCCAGGACAGTGAGCCTGCGTTGTTGTGGCCTCTCCCGTTGCGGAGCACGGGCTCCGTACGCGCAGGCTCAGCGGCCATGGCTCACGGGCCCAGCCGCCCCGCGGCATGTGGGATCTTCCCGGACCGGGGCACGAACCCGTGTCCCCCGCATTGGCAGGCGGGCTCTCAACCACTGCGCCACCAGGGAAGCCCCAAGTACTTAATTTTGAAAATAGGTCGTTTCCACATCACAACTGTTTTATTAATGCTATTCTATTCTAATTATTGTCCCCCCACTAAAATTTTGAGTAGGGAGTGTTAACGTTTCAGTGGGTTTTAGATATATAGAGATTTGATCCATTATCAGAGTGTTTCATTATCTTAAAATTCCTCAAAGCAACCTAAAATGTCAGAAAACACAATGACATTCACATCAAGAATCAACAGAAGAAAGTTTTTACTATTACATCTTTTAAACTCCCCAAGCAGTAAGTTCATGTGCATTCATTTCTATAGGTTCTTATATATTTTCGTAACATTGATGTCTGGAAATGCACAAAATGGATTACAGTATATTCTAGTTATTTTACATAGTCACCTTACATTAAGTACTCCCTCAAAACCATTTAAACAACAATTGGAGCATTTTTATGTATTGCAAAAGGTTTTGTTCCTTATTATAATAAACAGAGAAGACACCGAAAATTATTGCCATAGAAAAATTTTGTGCAAATGTCCTAATCTTTGCATGGATTTAAATATACCATGCTTGTTCTCCCAATTTTGCCATCTGTGGTAATTGCACAACCACCACAGGTTGAAATGTAGTCACAAAACATGGTTTAAAAATTTACCAAGTAAAATTTCCCCCTCCCAATTTTTACCATTTTAATTAGGAGCATCAGATTAGAATCCCAGAGTAGGGTGGAAAGAAAAAAAAAATATATATATATATATATACACACATATATACATATGTGTGTATATATATACACACACATACATACATGTGCACTTTAAAACATATACAAATATATGTATATGTATATACATATATATGTATATGTATAGAGACACAAACATACACATTTTATGGTGCAAAGAGCAAAAGATCAAGTTGCAGAAACTTCTCTCTCTTTTTTTTTCTTTTTTGCGGTATGCGGGCCTCTCACTGTTGTGGCCTCTCCCATTGTGGAGCACAGGCTCCGGACGAGCAGGCTCAGCGGCCATGGCTCACGGGCCCAGCTGCTCCGCGGCATGTGGGATCCTCCCGGACCGGGGCACGAACGCGCGTCTCCTGCATCGACAGGCGGACTCCCAACTATCGTGCCACCAGGGAAGCCATATGGTGGTAATCATTTTGCAATATATGTCTATCAAATCAACACATTGTACATCTTATACTTATATAATGTTAGATGTCAATTATATCTCAGTAAAGCTGGAATGAATAGCAAGAGGAAAATTAAGAATATCTTGGGCTTCCCTGGTGGCGCAGTGGTTGAGAGTCCGCCTGCCAATGCAGGGGACGCAGATTCGTGCCCCGGTCTGGGAAGATCCCACATTCTGCGCAGTAGCTGTGCCCGTGAGCCATGGTCACTGAGCCTGCCTGTCCGGAGCCTGTGCTCCGCAATGGGAGAAGCCACAACAGTGAGAGACCCGCGTACTGCCAAAAAAAAAAAAAAAAAAAAAAAAGAATATCTTTATGCCAATAAATTTGAAAATCTAGGTAAAATAGAAAAATACCTAGGAAACTATAACTTACTTAACTGACTCAAGAAGAAATATTCCTGGATATTCCTATAATCCCACATAAAGAATCAAAATTAGTAATTTAAAAATTTCCCATATAAGAAAAAAAACATATCTGGTACAATTGTATGAGAAAGTGTTACCAAATTCAGCAATATATGAGAAAGATAATAATACATCATGACCAAACTGCATTCATTTCTACAGATTTACAATGCCACATCTGTCCTCCTGCCAAATTTTCTTATATACATAGACATATTTCAGGGCACTAGTGTGTTCCTTTGGTCATTTGTCTATCTCTGTGCCAATACATCCATTTGTAAATTATTGCAGCTTTAAAATACATCTGAAATCTTATAGCACCTGTTCCCCCATCATAGTCTTCTTTTTCAGTTTGCCTTATTTCTTGGATTTTACTCTTCTAGATGAATTTTGGAATCCATTTTTTTAGTTCCAAGAAAAATATATTGGATTTCTATTAGAACTGCATTTAACTTATAGATTAATTTGGTGGAGAACTGACATTTTTATAATGAGTACAGCAGGTCTTTCCAGTTATGTCCTCAATAATTTCTGGACAAAGATCTTGAATTTATTTAATGTTTAGATTTATTCATAGGTACTTTAAAAGTTCATTGCTATTTTGAATGAGATCTTTTTGTCTTATTACATTTTCTAGTTGGTTATTAGTACTGCATGAGGGCAATATTGATATTGATTTTCATTGATCTCTGATGTCCTCCAAGTTTATCTGAAATTAAAAGCATAATTAACATACAAACATATAAGGAGAAGGGCAAACTGAGCATTCATTCTGAATGGTTCTATGTTTTATGATTTGACTGTTCGTGTATTTGTTTGGTGCCTGTTTGTGTGTTTAAATACTAATTTTTTAGAAACACTGTACTTTCTAATACTTCTTTATGGTATACCCAAACTGACCAGGTACTGAAAATGATCTTGATCAAAAAAGGACCATTGGACTACCAAGCCATAAGATGTGAGAGCGCCAATAGTCATCAAATATCATACAGTCGTGTATTCATTCAGCAAACATTTAAGCAACTACTATAGGTACTGAACATATAGTGTGTGACTGGCACTGTGCTAGGGGTAACCACGAAAACCAAGGTCTCTGTCCTTTTATATAGTTTATCATCTAGTGGGAGAATCAATCAACAAACTTCTTGTGATGGTTATTTTTATGTGTCAACTTGGAAATGCTATAGTAGTTAGTTAGTAATTAATCCAGGTGTTGCTTTGAAGGTATTTTGTAGATGTGCTTAACATCTACAATCAGCTGACTTTAAGGTAACTAACCCCTGACAATGTGGGTGGGTCTCATCTAATCAGTTAGGACCTTAAGAGCAAAACTGAGGTTCCTGGAGAAGAAGAAATTCCGCCTCAGAACTATAGCATCAGCTCCTGCCTGGATTCCAGCCTATTGGCTTGCCCTAAAGATTTCAAGCTTGCCAGCCATCCACTGGCAAGTCATGTGAGCCAATTCCTTAAAACAAATTTCTCTAAATAGATATATGCATACACATATATGTATGTGTACATACATCTATACATATATGTATATATATATATACATAATAGGAGATACACAAACTCTTATTGATTCTTTCTCTTGAATCTGGAGTCTTGACTGATACGTCAGTAAAAACACAAATAAATGTATAATTGTAAATTGCAATACATGCTACGAAGGGAAAAATTGGCAGGGATGGTGTAGAGTGGGGGATGAAGGAGAATCTACTTCTGTGGTCAAGGAAAGTCTGATGAATTACCTTCTAGGCTGAGACCTGAAGCATAAGAAGCAGCCAACCAGATGAAGAGCCTTCAGAAAATCTGGATCAAATTATGCTCCCACAAGGAGTATATGAGAGTACCTAACACCTTTGCCAATACTATAATTTTATTGTTAACTCTATGCCAATTTGCTAGGCAAAAAGTCATATCATGTTATTTTTTCAACTTATTTTTCTGTAATTATTTGTGAGGCTGATTTTTTTTTTTCATATTATATGTCATTTGAGTGCTCTCTTTCCTTCTACAGTTTTGACCAGGATGGTTGAACAATAGCTCCAAGAACAGTGTCTTGTATGTAAACAGCACCATAGATTAGCAGAGGTGGAAGAAACCTGAGAGATCTCCAGTTCAACCTATGTCCAGTGCAAGAATTCCTCTGATAGCATTCATAACAAGTTTTAGCTTCTGCTTGGATAAGTTCAATGAAAGGACTAACTAGAGAACCACAGATTATCCTGGAAAGAATGGACTTTACATATCATTATTAGATCTGTTCATAAATTTATTCATTTATGTCAACAAATATTCCTTGAGTTTTATAATAAGAAATAGCCCAGTCTCTTCATTTTAAGGATGAATAACAGAGGCTGACAGAATCTAAATGACGTTCTCTAGTTTCTCAGGGGTGAAAGAACAAACTGGGGACAAGAATCAGGTTGCTGTAATCCAAGTTCACCATACTTTCCACTCTAAGGTGATAATTTCCCCCAGAATATTCAGGGAAAAGAACAATACACCTCCACATTAGAGTAGACCTAAAAGCACTTTCTTGTCGCTCTATAGCGAAGGTCCTTATAAATTCCAGTGGCATGTTTTTAAGGTTCCCACAAGAGGTAAAATAAGAAAATGTAATAGTCTTATGTTACATACTAGGAGGCATCTATCAGCAGAGTTAACCAAGGTATTTAGTTTTAGAAGCATTTTTGTTTTCTGGATTCTAGTCCTTTAGTCATAAACATGACAAATAACATTTAAGAATTTGATAATAAAAGTCATGGGAAAAAATAATAATGTGCTTTCATCTGTGTTTACAAATGTGCCTCTTAACAATTTGATCTCCTAACATCTAACATGCCTATTGAAATAGTGAAGCACTTGCTCCTAGCTTAGAGCACTGGCTTTCATATGATTATTTCGCTTTTAATAATCAGGCAAGAGAAATTAAGAACTCAGGGAAAGAGCCTAAATTTGCATAAGGACAACACCCACCAATCCTCCACAATGTGTTCAGTTATTCTAGTCAATGTTTGAGGTGCATGGACAGTGAACGGTGCTGTTTTCAGCACTATAGGGTGACGGCTTAGCTTTAGAACCAAAAGCAAAAATAGATAAATACTTGCCCGATAGGAAACAAAATGAGATAGAGACGACCGTATTATTTCAGTCATCCTGATAAGCTGCCCACATCTGAGAAGCAGGTGGTCAGGGTGCTGATGGAAACTATGTGATATAACTTTATGATCTATTCCACGCCATTGTATAGCCACAAGTACAGAATAGTGTTGAATCACTCAAAATCATTCCATGGGTAAAACCCAAACTTTTGGTTGTGCTGCATTGACCTTAAAAATGGATCTGAAATGCTATCAGTAATTATTATGCTGTACAACGTTAATGAATTGACACTGAGCCCTATTAGATATTTGGATTTATTTTATTCATACTAAGCGTTATTGAATTCCAAGCCAAGTTCTTTTGGTATTCTAGCTTATTAAATGCCATCTTTTCAAACAATACTATTTCAAATGCAGAACAGACGGCTTCCTGCTGCTATAAGTGAAATTATCAGAAGACATACTTTAATAGCCAACTGCAGCCCAACTGATTGAGGTATGATGGATGTTTAATAGTTCAAGTACTCAGCGTTACACTGTGTTCTTGACATCAAGTCTTCACCATCAATTAGGATCACCTTTGATTAGTGCTCAGCAGAATCCAGAAAAAATGGAAGCAGACTCCTGGCCTGACATCATGCCACACTGTGGGGCTCTTAGTTGAAGTTATTTAAGCCAGTGTGAAGTACATTTAAAGAAGAGGATGAATTCACAATCAAACTGTCCCTTGAGCGCCCTGAATCAGTCAATATGTACTTGAATCTGCCTGAAATTGCTACACCTCTGAGTAATTATATTGGCATAATAAGGTATTTCATTAGGTGGTCTAGTTGCATCATTATTGTTATCATCTGGGCCTTTGGTATTCCTCTTTTCCCCAGTTCAACAGCTATCCTTTATCATACACTTTTACTTTAGAACTGTGAATGAAGTTCCATGAAATACATTCATTATATTACTCATTCATTTGTCAAACATTTAACTGAATGTATACATGTTCCAGGGAGTCCTTTATGCACTGCAGAAATGGAGATGAAGAGAATATTTATCCTTCCTTCAAGGATAGAAACAGTCATCTAAACAGCTATCCTATGTTAACATGTTAAGTGCTGGGATAAAGGTAAGCGCCAGGTACTACAGCAATTCAGTAGAGGGAAATCTATGAGATTTAGCTGGAAGAGGCAGTCATGCAAGGCTTCTTGGTGGTGCCTTCACTGCATCTTCAAATACTGTTAGGAATTGTTCAGTTGAAATAGGTAAAGACACTATAGACAGAATAAAAAGACTAAAGGTCAAAAACCATATAAAGTACGCAGGCTCATACAACTGTGGTGGGACACGTCCTGCAGAGGAACTCAGGACATAAATGACACTGCAAATTATGCTAGGGACTCTCAAATTGTATACTCTCTGCAGGTGAAGGGGTGTTACTGAATGATATCAAGCAAGAGAATTACATGGTAAGAAGTGTATTTATTTATGTATTTGTGTATGTACATATTTATTTACTTATAAGTTTTTCTAGTTTATCGAGGTATAATTGACAAATAAAAATTGTATATATTTAAGATGTACAGCTTGATGACTTGATATACATATGCATTGTGAAATAATCACAATTATGCTAATTAGCATATCCATAAACTCACATAGTTACCATATATTTTGAAGGTAAAAGCAGCTAGACTAGGTGATTGATTAAACCTAGGAGTGGGATAAATGGAGAAAAGAAAGACTCTTATGAATGTTGATGCCATTAATTTAAATAGGGAATACTGGAGAAAGCAGAACATGGGGCCTTGGGATGTAGGGGAAAGTGAGAAAAGATAGGCTCTTACTTACGGAGCTATCTGCTCTCTCAGGCAGGGCCAATGCCATTTAATTCAGCTTTCTTCTGGTACGATAATCCATTCTAAACCAAGGGAATTGATACTGGACCAGCAGAACTTTGAAATTTGATACTCAAAGGCTAGCATCCTTCTGAGGACTGTTTTGACAAATACAACCTGGGGTTCAAACAGAAGCTAAAGCAAAGAAGCCAGAATTTTATCAAAGGCTAAATTCAGTTGGCGAAAAGACAAAAATAAAAGTTTGCTCACTTTGTGGAAAGCAGGAACTCTGTCAAACATTGCTGTACCATTTGGTAAATTACTCATCCAACAAGTCCTTGCTGCTGAATCTGGATAGTCTATCACAGGTTTGGCTTCCACCTTCAGCAATACAGGTAATTGAGCAAAAATTATTTATTTTAACACATCAACAACGTATCAATAATATTACTTAAGTAATAGAGATAAAAGAAAACTGAGGAATACAATCAGAGAACCTAGTAGAAAGGAATGAACTCAGACCACAGATAAAGGAGTGTCTGATGTTTTTTAACATCTTTATTGGAGTATAATTGCTTTACAATGTTGTGTTAGTTTCTGCTGTATCACAAAGTGAATCAGCTATACATATACATATATCCTCATATCCCTTCCCTCTTGTGTCTCCCTCCCACCCTCCCTATCCCACCCCTCTAGGTGGTCACAAAGCACCGAGCTGATCTCCCTGTACTATGCAGCTGCTTCCCACTAGCTATCTATTTTACATTTGGTAGTGTACATATGTCCATGCCACTCTCTCAATTCATCCCAGCTTACCCTTCCCCCTCCCCGTGTCCTCAAGCCCATTCTCTACGTCTGTGTCTTTATTCCTGTCCTGCCCCTAGGTTCATCAGAACCTTGTTTTTTTTTAGATTCCATATATATGTGTTAGCATACAGTATTTGTTTTTCTCTTTCTGACTTACTTCACTCTGTATGACAGAGTCTAGGTCCATCCACTTCACTACAAATAAGCAACTGACAAAGGATTAATCTCCAAACTATACAGGCAGCTCATGCAGCTCAATATCAAAAAAAAAAAACAAACAACCCAATCCAAAAATGGGCAGAAGACCTAAATAGACACTTCTCCAAAGAAGGTGTACAGATTGCCAACAAACACATGAAAAGGAGTGTCTGATTTTTGAATCTACAAGGCTGAGGGCCAGGTCTTGCCAACAGAGAAATGTTTATCTGATATGTAGCCAGTCCCAAGAAAAAAATCATGTCTTCTACTTCTTAGTTAAATGTAGCTTTGACATACAGACTAATGCTAGAGAAAATCCAGCATTCAATTTGATGCAATCAGTATCACAGGTTATAGGGACAAATACCTCCTCTAACAGTCAGCAGGACATCGCCACGTGCTATAATTTCAAACACAACTGTCTGAAAAGTTTAATGGCCTCAAACCATAGTAGCCTCCATTTGGGCAGGCTTGGCTTATGGAATGATACCACCACTCTCCTTGTCCCATTTTTATAATCCTGAGTCATGCCTCACTCTATTCATCAGTAAGTTAGTTAGTTACCAAGTCCTATACTTTATACTTTCTCTCACAAATCACAAAGGTGAAACGTCTCACGTTTCATTGTATGGTAGGCAGAATAATGTCTCACCAAAATGTTCACATCCTAATCCCTGATATCTGTTGCATGGCAAAGGGGAATTTGCAGATATAATTAAATTAAAATGCAGAGGGAATTCCCTGTCAGCCCAGTGGTTAGGACTCCATACTTCCACTGCAGGGGACACTGGTTCAATCCCTAGTCGGGGAAGATCCTTCATGCTGCATGGGTGCGAGCAAAAAACAAAAGTATGCACACACACACACACACACACACACAGCTGAATTACTTTGCTCTACACCTGAAACATTGTAAATCGACTATACTTCAATTGTTTTTTTTAAAAAGAAACCAAGTTGAAAGGGTTAGTGAAGGCAGTTTGGGACAGGTTGTGGTACATCTAGCTTGATATACAGGTTTGGAGAGACACCTACAGACACAGCATTTAGGATTCAAATGCAGGACAGGGGATGAAACCATTCCCAGAGAAAGTACACAGTGAGAAGAGAAGAAGTTTGAAAAACCCAGAGTTTGTAAATATCTAGAAAGGGGTTAGAGGAAGAGGAATCAGAGGAAGAGACAGAAACTGAGCTGTCAGAGTACAGGAAAACCTGGAAAGAAAAGTAGATCCACAGCCAAGAAGAGAGAGTTCCAAGAAGAAAGAGGGGTGACCCTTCTTGGTCATACCTTGTCATGAAATAGATGTTTGGTCAGATCCTACATGCCTGAATCCTGCCACAGTATATTCACTAAGGACATATACACATCAAAGTGGAAACATCAGTGAAATGTACATTCTTAATATTAATTAGGCCAAAAAAGTAACCTAGTCTATTTCCCATCTTCATCTATGCTCAATTACCTAACATAGCCCACCAAAGAAAGTGGTTATAAAATGTTTATCAGAGAAAAGTTGCAAACACTGTAAATAACAGAAAATGCTTAACACCCTCTATATATCACCTCTATATATCATTTCTCTATAAAATTGATCACTATAGGGTCCAACTGATTTCCAGTCTTTTCTTTCCACAGGTAAATTAAACTTCTGACAAAGCACGTCTCTACTCCCTTGCTCCCACAGTGTGAGAAAAGTGTCCTATTTAAGTACAAAGCACCTCCCTCATCTTTTTAAATTTTCTTATTCTGCTCAGGCCCAGGAGGAAGAATACCTGGTTAGAAACTGTGCCATTTATCTCCTTGGCAACTGCAGCAACAGCTGCAGAGCAGCACCTAGAATACTTTTCATGAAAACTGATGGAACTCCCTCATCACTTTCTGGGCTGTGGGAAAACCGGCACTCTTATAATACATTGCTTTTTTAAAAAAATGTTATTTGGGTATACCTGATTTACAATGTTGTGTTAGTTTCAGGTGCACAACAAAGTGAATCAGTTATACATATACATATACCCACGCTTTTTTAGATTCTTTTCCCATATAGGTCATTCCAGAGTATTGAGTAGAGTTCCCTGTGCTGTACAGTAGGTCCTTGTTAGTTGTCTATTTTATATAATGGTAGTGTGTATATGTCAATCCCAATCTCCCAATTTATTCCTCCCCCTTTTCCCCCCTGGTAAGCATAAGATTGTTTCCTACATATGTATAATACATTACTTTTGGGAATGCAAAATGATTCAATGCCTATAGAGGGGAATTTAGCAACAGCTACCAAAATTACAAAGGTTTTGCTTGTTGATTCAGGATTCTTATTTCAGGGAATTTATCTTGTTGGTATGCCTACACAAGCAAGAAATGCCATACGTATAAGGTTATTCTTTGAGGCATTATTCATCATAACCAAATACTGAGAACAATTAGTATTCATCACTAGGTGTGGTACAACCACACGATCGAATATTATACAGGTTAAAAAGTGAGGAAGGGCTTTCCTGGTGGCGCAGTGGTTGAGAGTCCGCCTACCGATGCAGGGGAGGCGGGTTCGTGCCCCGCCCCGGGAACATCCCACATGCCGCGGAGCGGCTGGTACCGTGAGCCATGGCCGCTGAGCCTGCGTGTCCGGAGCCTGTGCTCCGCAACAGGAGAGGCCACAATAGTGAGAAGCCCGTGTACCGCAAAAAAAAAAAAAAAAATGTGAGTAAGATTTCTCTGTATTGATACCATTTTAAGCCGTACAGATGCTACCTTTTGTGTAAGAAGTGGTGGAAATTAGAATACATATTTGTATTTGAGTGTATTTGCATAAAGGAACACTGAACACATTCATAAAACAGATGTATCTATCTAGAGGGTCTGCAGGGTGCAGTAGGAAAGGAATAGATAGACACAGGCTGATAGTGAGACTTCTTAATGTTGCCTTTCTGTATAATTTTGCTCTATGGAACATATTAATGAACAACCCATTTAGAAGGACATAATTTAAATGAAAAATTGCACTATTAGAGTATAGTACATGATGGTAAACTTCCAAATTTATTTAATGCAGCTCACATAGCCTTAATACCAGCACATCATAAAGGTAGCCTAAATAATGCAGGACTTATATGGAAAATACATATATAATATTCATGTAAAACATATACAAGTATATATTTTATGCACATATATCAGTATATGCACACACATATATGTATATATACACAGGTGCGTGTGTATATATGTGCACATACGCATATGTATATATATTGCATATATACATATCTATGTATATATATAAATATTAGTATCATAGTGAAAGTAAACCATTGAAGTTACTTGCACTTCAATCAAGAAAGGGGCAAGAAAGTGCATTGTCATCACTGCTATTTAATATTTTTAACATTATGTTTAAAGTATTAGCCAATGTGGCAAAAAGGAAAAAGAAATTACATGTATAACAATCTAGGAGAAAGCAAAAGTATCACTATCTGCGGTTAATATATTGTATAACTGAAAACTCCGTAAGACTTTACTGTAAACTATAAACAATAAGAGAATCTTTTTTTTTTTTTTTTTTGCAGTATGCGGGCCTCTCACTGTTGTGGCCTCTCCCGTTGCAGAGCACAGACTCCGGACGCGCAGGCTCAGCAGCCATGGCTCACGGGCCTAGGCATTCCGTGGCATGTGGGATCTTCCCGGACAGGGTCACGAACCCGTGTCCTTTGCGTCGGCAGGCGGACTCTCAACCACTGTGCCACCAGGGAAGCCCGAGAATCATTTTTTAAAAATGCAGAACTATCTTTTTTAAACAGTTGCAAAAATTATAAACAAAATGTTAAAAATCAAAGCTATCGGTGCATCAAAGAATATATCAGGACCAAAGGTTTGTTTCTAGAATGCAAAAACTAGTCAACGTGCCTAAATGCTTTACTTACTAGGACATTAAAATATCCCAACACTGGCCCCATACCTGCAAAATTATAGATAAATCAGCTGATTTCCCAATAAAAGAAGATCTTTCAATAAATTTACAACCTAAGGGTCAAATCCCACAATTTCCCAAGATAAATTGGTAATCTCAGAACCCAACAAACATCACAGTATGGACCCTTCTTGCTGTTACTAGCCACTAACGAATGTATAAATTAATGATATTTGAAGGAAGGGAGCAGGCAAATTATTTCATGGGTGTTCAGCTTTTACGAGAAATGATGTTGTGCAAATATGCTGATCCTACCCTGTTCCCTCTAAGATTTCTTTCCATGTGGCAATGGCGACGCACAGAACACATGAGGTAATGTGGATGCACAATAACTGGTTTATTTATGCCAGCTATGATCACACCAGCTAGGTAAATATCAGGTAAATATCATACTCAAAGACATCGAGTATGCAAGCTCAATATGTGGGCACAAAAATAGAAACAATTTTGAATCCTCCTTCTTATTTGTATCTTCATGTATTTCACTGACCAAGAAATCTTAAATCCACTAATTTATAACATTTCCTTTCAAGCAATATAACATACAAAATACTTTAAAGCCTTTACAAACTCTCTAATTCAACAGAATCTCAAATTCTACAACTAAATTCTAAATTGTTATTCTGAAGAGTATTACTCCTACTTGTTGCATATGTCCTTCTATATCTCCTTACAGAGTGAAGCTCGCCTTTGCAGTCCACCACATCTTTCTCTCTCCAAGTTCAAACTAATACTTTTTATATATTAATTAATCATAGAGTCCACATCTCCACCGCTGGTATTAACTTCTTCGCTGACAAAAAAGTTGAGTGTAGGAGTTGCATAAGTTGGATTCATCAATATATAGCATTTTAATAGACAATATTAGACATTCTTGTATGCCTTACAGGCATCTTTTAGCATGCGTCACACTACTTGTACATTTTTAGTATCATTGTGGATTTATCATTTTTTAATGGACTCAACTGTTCCAATTGACCGCAACTCTTGCTAGTTTTCTTTTTTTGATGCTCAATTTTCACTCTTTGCCCAGTGAGAGGCTTCTTTAGGCAAGCCTGTTTTTTAATACTCACTATGTCACTCTGCCTGATTAAGAGCCTTCCTCGGGTCTCTCTGTCCTTTGTACCCCCCAGTCAGCATTCTCACTTTCTGGAAATGGCAAGATGTTCCAGGCTCATCTTGCTTTCTCCTGCCCCAAGATTTGGTGCCAGCTACCCTCCAAGGAGCCCTGGTTCCTTTTAGTGGAGAATAGTTTAAGGAGCCAAAATCTGGGCGCTAGGGTACAGCACAGATTTTTCCACAATGCTACTACTGGTAATGGGTAAGGCGATTTTAGAGACCATTTAGGCTATTGCAATGACAGAGCAACAGACTTCCAGGGCAAAAGCACGTATTTCCAATTTATCCCTAGCTTTTCCAAATCTCTTTTCACCAATCACGACTGGCATACAATGCTATATATTGTCATACCCAGCTCAATGCATTCAGATTTCACTGTTGATGAATCTTTAGAAGCTTCTGTTTCCTTTTTCTTCTTTTTGGCTCTTCATCCGTGGATCCTGGAATTTCCTCCGTGGATCCTGGAATTTCCTCCAAATTGTAAAGGTCCAAATCCTCCTCTCTACAAGAATAATCTATACTATTTTTACTTGAAAAGGAAAATAAATGCCAATCTTTCTCCAAGTAATGTTGTCAGACTTAGCAAATAAAAATACATGCAATATTTAGCACATAACTTGTACTAAGACAAAGCCTGTTGTTTATCTGAAATTCAAATTTAACTGAACATCCTGTATTTTACCTGGAAATCCTACCTCCAAGGGAAGAGTAGGGAATCTAAAAGCATAGATCACCTGACATCACAGAGTCCCCTAACCCTCTTTAAGACATATGAATTGAAAGGAAAATATGAAAACTACTGGCTTTCAAGGCTCTTTTAAAAATGTTCTTCGTTTTCATTTTCATGGGCCAAAGTGCAGACTTGTATCACTTTATTTAAGTACATAATTTTGAAAATAGGTCTTTTCCACATCGCAACTGTTTCATTAATGCTATTCTATTCTAATTATTGTCCCCCCACTAAAATTTTGAGTAGGGAATGTTAACGTTTCAGTGGGTTTTAGATATATAGAGATTGGATCCATTATCAGAGTGTTTCATTATCTTAAAATTCCTCAAAGCAACCTAAAATGTCAGAAAACACAATGACATTCACATCAAGAATCAACAGAAGAAAGTTTTTACTATTACATCCTTTAAACTCCCCAAGCAGTAAGTTCATGTGCATTCATTTCTATAGGTTCTTATATATTTTCGTAACATTGATGTCTGGAAATGCACAAAATGGATTACAGTATATTCTAGTTATTTTACATAGTCACCTTACATTAAGTACTCCCTCAAAACCATTTAAACAACAATTGGAGCATTTTTATGTATTGCAAAAGGTTTTGTTCCTTATTATAATAAACACAGAAGACTCCGAAAATTATTGCCATAGAAAAATTTTGTGCAAATGTCCTAATCTTTGCATGGATTTAAATATACCATGCTTGTTCTCCCAATTTTGCCATCTGTGGTAATTGCACAGCCACCACAGGTTGAAATGTAGTCACAAAACATGGTTTAAAAATTTACCAAGTAAAATTTCCCCCTCCCAATTTTTACCATTTTAATTAGGAGCATCAGATTAGAATCCCAGAGTAGGAGGGAAAGAAAAAATATATATATATACACATATATACATATTTGTGTATATATATATATATATATATATATATACAAACACACATACATGTGCACTTTAAAACATATACATATATATGTATATGTATATACATATATATGTATATGTATAGATACACAAACATACACATTTTGTGGTACAAAGACCAAAAGATCAAGTTGCAGAAACTTCTCTTTTTTTTTTTTTTTGCGGTATGCGGGCCTCTCACTGCTGTGGCCTCTCCCATCATGGAGCACAGGCTCCTGACGCTCAGGCTCAGCAGCCATGGCTCACGGGCCCAGCCACTCCGCAGCACGTGGGATCTTCCCACACCGGGGCACGAACCCGCGTCCCCTGCATCGGCAGGTGGACTCTCAACCACTGTGCCACGAGGGAAGCCCAGAAATTTCTCATTTTTAAACATTACAAAAAACAATGAAAATAAATGAACTGAGCATAAAATCAAGAACTTAGAATGCAAACAAAAATAACAACAAATCCTCAAGAAAGTAGAAGGAATGGGAATGAATGAAAGAAGTTGATAGTACATAAGTAAGAGAACGGATAAATAAAATCAGGAGCAGATTCTCTGAATGGACCAAAAAGAGAAAAACAACAAAAACTAATCTCCAGCAAACCCATTAAAGGAATGAATAGCCAAATCTAATAAATAGTACCCCCCCAAAAAAAAGATAGGGAATAATGTTAAGCACCGCAATGTTCATAGCAGCATTATGTACAATTGCCAAGGAATGGAAGCAACCTAAATGGCCATGGACAGATTAATGGATAAAGAAGATGTGGATATACAAACAATGGAATATGAGCCATAAAAAGAAAGAAATTTTGTCATTTGTAGCAATATGGATAGATTTGGAGGGTATTATGCTAAGTGAAAGAAGTCAGACTAAGACAAATACTGTATGATATCAGTTATACGTAGAATCTAGAAAATAAAACAAAATAGTGAATAAAACAGAACAGAAGCAGACTTACAGATGTAGAGAGCAAACTAGTGGTTACCAGTGGGGAGAGGGAAGGAGGCAGGGGCAATATAGGGGTAGGGGGGAGAAAAGGGTTATTATGGGATTATATGAAATTATGTGTGTGAAACTTTTGAAAACTGTAAAGCACTATAGAATTTAAAGACTTTCATTCAATTAAACAAAAACCAAAATATCAAAAAACAAAAGCATTTTCATCAAAATAATGACAATAGTTATATCTGAGTGAAAAGTTCACAAAGGAATTTTGTTTTTCCTTAGTGCCTTTCACACACTATAAAAATGTTTAAAACAAAACCATATTAGTTTTATAATCAGGAAAAATGTTATTTAATTAAACTAACTGGAACATTAAAAGTAAATCTATATATGTTATTTTTAATTTTTATATATACTACACACATATCAAAAACTTTAAGTAATATGTATATACTTAGCCTAACATTATTAACATATCAGTAAAGTTAAAATATACAAATTAAAAAAAATAATTTGTATATTGATAAAAATAATGGTTTACTGAATAATGAGGTTATGCAGAAAACATATTTTCTTCTTTTTGCTTGTCTGCTGTTTCTAACCTTCAGTTTTTTACTTTAGAAATAAGAAAAACGAGTTGATTTTAATAATAACAACATGTGTGTGTGTATATATACATATATATATATGTATATATACACACAACACAACTAAAAATGGTTGAAAATATATGCAACTAAATATTGGAAGATACTTTCTCCAGGTGGTTGGATTAGCATTTTATGTGTACCTGTGTGTATTGCTGAATTTTCCAAATTTAAATGAATGTAATTTTTTAAAGCAGATTCCCAAAATATATAGTCAGTCTGATCTCATTTTAGAGATAAAAGTCGCATGTTTCTTCATGCATGTACGTGGGCGTTTGGGTGTGTATGTCTGTCTGCACAACAGCAGACTGGCAAAATTGAGTTCAGCATTGTTTCTAGGTGATGGCCTTTTGTGTGGTTTTTATTCTCTTATTTGTACTTTTTCCCTGTATTTTCCACATTTTGGAAAATCAAGTAAAGAACATTTTGAAGCAAATTGTAAACTTAATTTTCAAAATGATTCTACTTTGATCAGAAAATTATTGAATACAACGATGAGAACTCGTATGTGTAGTTATAGTCAGAGCTGGAAGTAAACAGGTAAAATGGTAGCTGTTTCATCATATCTTATTCCTTTCTGCTTGTCTGTTTGTACATAATATCTAATCAAGAACATGCTCTTGTTCCCTTTCTAATCAGAAGAGGATGTCAGGAAATGAATTTGTCAGAATTCAGTGAGGTCCCTAATTGGGGGCAGAGCCTCTACTTTCCCTTGGGTGCCAGGGTTTTTGACATTTAAAACACATCGTTCGCCAAAAGAAATTCATCGAATGACACTGAGCACAGCACCAGTCTCCCATTCTACGCCCGACGCTACGTCTTTTAGAGCTAGAGACGCCAGGGTGTTGCTTAAACCTTTCTGGCAAGAACTTCCTGGTATGGCTATGCTTTCCACTCCACCTAGTTCTGGAACTTTTCACAGGAGGAGCTGCTGCAGCTTCAGCTCTTGCTCCTGCGAGAGAAGCTGTAAGTAGGGATGAATAAGAGAATTGACAGCGATTAAGGACTAGCCGTTGACCAGCCTGGGCCTTGGAACCCAAGAACTGAGGGCAAGAAAAATTAGCTATCACCTCGTTGTTCCTCCACAGACAAATCACTTTGTCCTCCTTTGCCTCTGCCCCTACAGCAGCCATCCGAGGAGCAGCAGTGGTCTCTTGGTCTGACCCCTTCCCCGCCTCCCCCCTCAGCCAGCAACTTGCTGTGCCATGAGAACACGTCAGCATCCCTGACGTCTGTGCCTCCTTTTCCTTCTCCTCTCCCTGAGTTCTGGCCTGCTGCTGAGACTTAGTGCTGACAACCCTATGAAGCTCACTCCTGAGTAAATTTCGCTCTTCCACTACTCCATGAAGGATTGTGAGACTTTGCTGAAGTTGGGACTGGGCCTTCTCCTTTTCCCTCTCTTGTGTCCCCCTGAGTCTACTCACCGTCCCCCTCAAGGCATTCGTGAGAAGCTTCTGCTCCTCGAGCTGATCCCGGAGCATTTTTACCTCTGCTCCATGCTCCAACTTCTGCCTCTCAGCAAACCGCACTGCTAGGGCCAGGGAGCTCCAGGCACAACCCTCCTTGAGGCGTCCCGATAGAGCTGAGTTAGTCACAATGTCCCTCAAGTACTCCTCCGTATCCCCCCAAGACTTGCTCTTCCACAACGAGTACAAGTAGGGACTGACTCCATTTTGAAGTATTTGCTTATTTAAGAAATCTACAACCTCCCTCTGAGAGAAGCCACAGGCTGGGTCATTAAAATTTATAGCCATTCTAAGTAAAGCACTCTCTGACGCGTCTTACCGCCGAAAGCACGCGGTAACAGGATGTGACCACTGATCCGGGACCTTTCCACGCACCAGTCTTCCGGTCTTTACGGGAAGTACAACGCCCCCTTGTGCTGTGAGGGTTACCAACTCAGTAGAGTCAGCTACTTCAGAGCTAGGTTAGCGTAAAAGCCTGAGGAAGTCAGTGGAGTTCATTAAGAAGTGGATACAAAGATTATAGGGCTTCCCTGGTGGGTGGCGCAGTGGTTGAGACTCTGCCTGCCAATGCAGGGCACACGGCTTCGAGCCCTCGTCTGGGAAGATCCCATATACCGCGGAGCAACTGGGGCCGTGAGCCACAACTACTACTGAGCCTGCGCGTCTGGAGCCCGTCCTCCGCAACGAGAGGCCGCGACAGTGAGCCTGCGCGCCTGCGCGTCTGGAGCCCATGCTCCTCAACGAGAGGCCAGGACAGTGAGCCGGCGTTGTTGTGGCCTCTCCCGTTGCGGAGCACGGGCGCCGTATGCGCAGGCTCAGCGGCCATGGCTCACGGGCCCAGCCGCCCCGCGGCATGTGGGATCTTCCCGGACCGGGGCACGAACCCGTGTCCCCCGCATTGGCAGGCGGGCTCTCAACCACTGTGCCACCAGGGAAGCCCCAAGTACTTAATTTTGAAAATAGGTCGTTTCCACATCACAACTGTTTTATTAATGCTATTCTATTCTAATTATTGTCCCCCCACTAAAATTTTGAGTAGGGAGTGTTAACGTTTCAGTGGGTTTTAGATATATAGAGATTTGATCCATTATCAGAGTGTTTCATTATCTTAAAATTCCTCAAAGCAACCTAAAATGTCAGAAAACACAATGACATTCACATCAAGAATCAACAGAAGAAAGTTTTTACTATTACATCTTTTAAACTCCCCAAGCAGTAAGTTCATGTGCATTCATTTCTATAGGTTCTTATATATTTTCGTAACATTGATGTCTGGAAATGCACAAAATGGATTACAGTATATTCTAGTTATTTTACATAGTCACCTTACATTAAGTACTCCCTCAAAACCATTTAAACAACAATTGGAGCATTTTTATGTATTGCAAAAGGTTTTGTTCCTTATTATAATAAACAGAGAAGACACCGAAAATTATTGCCATAGAAAAATTTTGTGCAAATGTCCTAATCTTTGCATGGATTTAAATATACCATGCTTGTTCTCCCAATTTTGCCATCTGTGGTAATTGCACAACCACCACAGGTTGAAATGTAGTCACAAAACATGGTTTAAAAATTTACCAAGTAAAATTTCCCCCTCCCAATTTTTACCATTTTAATTAGGAGCATCAGATTAGAATCCCAGAGTAGGGTGGAAAGAAAAAAATATATATATATATATATACACACATATATACATATGTGTGTATATATATACACACACATACATACATGTGCACTTTAAAACATATACAAATATATGTATATGTATATACATATATATGTATATGTATAGAGACACAAACATACACATTTTATGGTGCAAAGAGCAAAAGATCAAGTTGCAGAAACTTCTCTCTCTTTTTTTTTCTTTTTTGCGGTATGCGGGCCTCTCACTGTTGTGGCCTCTCCCATTGTGGAGCACAGGCTCCGGACGAGCAGGCTCAGCGGCCATGGCTCACGGGCCCAGCTGCTCCGCGGCATGTGGGATCCTCCCGGACCGGGGCACGAACGCGCGTCTCCTGCATCGACAGGCGGACTCCCAACTATCGTGCCACCAGGGAAGCCATATGGTGGTAATCATTTTGCAATATATGTCTATCAAATCAACACATTGTACATCTTATACTTATATAATGTTAGATGTCAATTATATCTCAGTAAAGCTGGAATGAATAGCAAGAGGAAAATTAAGAATATCTTGGGCTTCCCTGGTGGCGCAGTGGTTGAGAGTCCGCCTGCCAATGCAGGGGACGCGGATTCGTGCCCCGGTCTGGGAAGATCCCACATTCTGTGCAGTAGCTGTGCCCGTGAGCCATGGTCACTGAGCCTGCCTGTCCGGAGCCTGTGCTCCGCAATGGGAGAAGCCACAACAGTGAGAGACCCGCGTACTGCCAAAAAAAAAAAAAAAAAAAAAAAAAGAATATCTTTATGCCAATAAATTTGAAAATCTAGGTAAAATAGAAAAATACCTAGGAAACTATAACTTACTTAACTGACTCAAGAAGAAATATTCCTGGATATTCCTATAATCCCACATAAAGAATCAAAATTAGTAATTTAAAAATTTCCCATATAAGAAAAAAAACATATCTGGTACAATTGTATGAGAAAGTGTTACCAAATTCAGCAATATATGAGAAAGATAATAATACATCATGACCAAACTGCATTCATTTCTACAGATTTACAATGCCACATCTGTCCTCCTGCCAAATTTTCTTATATACATAGACATATTTCAGGGCACTAGTGTGTTCCTTTGGTCATTTGTCTATCTCTGTGCCAATACATCCATTTGTAAATTATTGCAGCTTTAAAATACATCTGAAATCTTATAGCACCTGTTCCCCCATCATAGTCTTCTTTTTCAGTTTGCCTTATTTCTTGGATTTTACTCTTCTAGATGAATTTTGGAATCCATTTTTTTAGTTCCAAGAAAAATATATTGGATTTCTATTAGAACTGCATTTAACTTATAGATTAATTTGGTGGAGAACTGACATTTTTATAATGAGTACAGCAGGTCTTTCCAGTTATGTCCTCAATAATTTCTGGACAAAGATCTTGAATTTATTTAATGTTTAGATTTATTCATAGGTACTTTAAAAGTTCATTGCTATTTTGAATGAGATCTTTTTGTCTTATTACATTTTCTAGTTGGTTATTAGTACTGCATGAGGGCAATATTGATATTGATTTTCATTGATCTCTGATGTCCTCCAAGTTTATCTGAAATTAAAAGCATAATTAACATACAAACATATAAGGAGAAGGGCAAACTGAGCATTCATTCTGAATGGTTCTATGTTTTATGATTTGACTGTTCGTGTATTTGTTTGGTGCCTGTTTGTGTGTTTAAATACTAATTTTTTAGAAACACTGTACTTTCTAATACTTCTTTATGGTATACCCAAACTGACCAGGTACTGAAAATGATCTTGATCAAAAAAGGACCATTGGACTACCAAGCCATAAGATGTGAGAGCGCCAATAGTCATCAAATATCATACAGTCGTGTATTCATTCAGCAAACATTTAAGCAACTACTATAGGTACTGAACATATAGTGTGTGACTGGCACTGTGCTAGGGGTAACCACGAAAACCAAGGTCTCTGTCCTTTTATATAGTTTATCATCTAGTGGGAGAATCAATCAACAAACTTCTTGTGATGGTTATTTTTATGTGTCAACTTGGAAATGCTATAGTAGTTAGTTAGTAATTAATCCAGGTGTTGCTTTGAAGGTATTTTGTAGATGTGCTTAACATCTACAATCAGCTGACTTTAAGGTAACTAACCCCTGACAATGTGGGTGGGTCTCATCTAATCAGTTAGGACCTTAAGAGCAAAACTGAGGTTCCTGGAGAAGAAGAAATTCCGCCTCAGAACTATAGCATCAGCTCCTGCCTGGATTCCAGCCTATTGGCTTGCCCTAAAGATTTCAAGCTTGCCAGCCATCCACTGGCAAGTCATGTGAGCCAATTCCTTAAAACAAATTTCTCTAAATAGATATATGCATACACATATATGTATGTGTACATACATCTATACATATATGTATATATATATATACATAATAGGAGATACACAAACTCTTATTGATTCTTTCTCTTGAATCTGGAGTCTTGACTGATACGTCAGTAAAAACACAAATAAATGTATAATTGTAAATTGCAATACATGCTACGAAGGGAAAAATTGGCAGGGATGGTGTAGAGTGGGGGATGAAGGAGAATCTACTTCTGTGGTCAAGGAAAGTCTGATGAATTACCTTCTAGGCTGAGACCTGAAGCATAAGAAGCAGCCAACCAGATGAAGAGCCTTCAGAAAATCTGGATCAAATTATGCTCCCACAAGGAGTATATGAGAGTACCTAACACCTTTGCCAATACTATAATTTTATTGTTAACTCTATGCCAATTTGCTAGGCAAAAAGTCATATCATGTTATTTTTTCAACTTATTTTTCTGTAATTATTTGTGAGGCTGATTTTTTTTTTCATATTATATGTCATTTGAGTGCTCTCTTTCCTTCTACAGTTTTGACCAGGATGGTTGAACAATAGCTCCAAGAACAGTGTCTTGTATGTAAACAGCACCATAGATTAGCAGAGGTGGAAGAAACCTGAGAGATCTCCAGTTCAACCTATGTCCAGTGCAAGAATTCCTCTGATAGCATTCATAACAAGTTTTAGCTTCTGCTTGGATAAGTTCAATGAAAGGACTAACTAGAGAACCACAGATTATCCTGGAAAGAATGGACTTTACATATCATTATTAGATCTGTTCATAAATTTATTCATTTATGTCAACAAATATTCCTTGAGTTTTATAATAAGAAATAGCCCAGTCTCTTCATTTTAAGGATGAATAACAGAGGCTGACAGAATCTAAATGACGTTCTCTAGTTTCTCAGGGGTGAAAGAACAAACTGGGGACAAGAATCAGGTTGCTGTAATCCAAGTTCACCATACTTTCCACTCTAAGGTGATAATTTCCCCCAGAATATTCAGGGAAAAGAACAATACACCTCCACATTAGAGTAGACCTAAAAGCACTTTCTTGTCGCTCTATAGCGAAGGTCCTTATAAATTCCAGTGGCATGTTTTTAAGGTTCCCACAAGAGGTAAAATAAGAAAATGTAATAGTCTTATGTTACATACTAGGAGGCATCTATCAGCAGAGTTAACCAAGGTATTTAGTTTTAGAAGCATTTTTGTTTTCTGGATTCTAGTCCTTTAGTCATAAACATGACAAATAACATTTAAGAATTTGATAATAAAAGTCATGGGAAAAAATAATAATGTGCTTTCATCTGTGTTTACAAATGTGCCTCTTAACAATTTGATCTCCTAACATCTAACATGCCTATTGAAATAGTGAAGCACTTGCTCCTAGCTTAGAGCACTGGCTTTCATATGATTATTTCGCTTTTAATAATCAGGCAAGAGAAATTAAGAACTCAGGGAAAGAGCCTAAATTTGCATAAGGACAACACCCACCAATCCTCCACAATGTGTTCAGTTATTCTAGTCAATGTTTGAGGTGCATGGACAGTGAACGGTGCTGTTTTCAGCACTATAGGGTGACGGCTTAGCTTTAGAACCAAAAGCAAAAATAGATAAATACTTGCCCGATAGGAAACAAAATGAGATAGAGACGACCGTATTATTTCAGTCATCCTGATAAGCTGCCCACATCTGAGAAGCAGGTGGTCAGGGTGCTGATGGAAACTATGTGATATAACTTTATGATCTATTCCACGCCATTGTATAGCCACAAGTACAGAATAGTGTTGAATCACTCAAAATCATTCCATGGGTAAAACCCAAACTTTTGGTTGTGCTGCATTGACCTTAAAAATGGATCTGAAATGCTATCAGTAATTATTATGCTGTACAACGTTAATGAATTGACACTGAGCCCTATTAGATATTTGGATTTATTTTATTCATACTAAGCGTTATTGAATTCCAAGCCAAGTTCTTTTGGTATTCTAGCTTATTAAATGCCATCTTTTCAAACAATACTATTTCAAATGCAGAACAGACGGCTTCCTGCTGCTATAAGTGAAATTATCAGAAGACATACTTTAATAGCCAACTGCAGCCCAACTGATTGAGGTATGATGGATGTTTAATAGTTCAAGTACTCAGCGTTACACTGTGTTCTTGACATCAAGTCTTCACCATCAATTAGGATCACCTTTGATTAGTGCTCAGCAGAATCCAGAAAAAATGGAAGCAGACTCCTGGCCTGACATCATGCCACACTGTGGGGCTCTTAGTTGAAGTTATTTAAGCCAGTGTGAAGTACATTTAAAGAAGAGGATGAATTCACAATCAAACTGTCCCTTGAGCGCCCTGAATCAGTCAATATGTACTTGAATCTGCCTGAAATTGCTACACCTCTGAGTAATTATATTGGCATAATAAGGTATTTCATTAGGTGGTCTAGTTGCATCATTATTGTTATCATCTGGGCCTTTGGTATTCCTCTTTTCCCCAGTTCAACAGCTATCCTTTATCATACACTTTTACTTTAGAACTGTGAATGAAGTTCCATGAAATACATTCATTATATTACTCATTCATTTGTCAAACATTTAACTGAATGTATACATGTTCCAGGGAGTCCTTTATGCACTGCAGAAATGGAGATGAAGAGAATATTTATCCTTCCTTCAAGGATAGAAACAGTCATCTAAACAGCTATCCTATGTTAACATGTTAAGTGCTGGGATAAAGGTAAGCGCCAGGTACTACAGCAATTCAGTAGAGGGAAATCTATGAGATTTAGCTGGAAGAGGCAGTCATGCAAGGCTTCTTGGTGGTGCCTTCACTGCATCTTCAAATACTGTTAGGAATTGTTCAGTTGAAATAGGTAAAGACACTATAGACAGAATAAAAAGACTAAAGGTCAAAAACCATATAAAGTACGCAGGCTCATACAACTGTGGTGGGACACGTCCTGCAGAGGAACTCAGGACATAAATGACACTGCAAATTATGCTAGGGACTCTCAAATTGTATACTCTCTGCAGGTGAAGGGGTGTTACTGAATGATATCAAGCAAGAGAATTACATGGTAAGAAGTGTATTTATTTATGTATTTGTGTATGTACATATTTATTTACTTATAAGTTTTTCTAGTTTATCGAGGTATAATTGACAAATAAAAATTGTATATATTTAAGATGTACAGCTTGATGACTTGATATACATATGCATTGTGAAATAATCACAATTATGCTAATTAGCATATCCATAAACTCACATAGTTACCATATATTTTGAAGGTAAAAGCAGCTAGACTAGGTGATTGATTAAACCTAGGAGTGGGATAAATGGAGAAAAGAAAGACTCTTATGAATGTTGATGCCATTAATTTAAATAGGGAATACTGGAGAAAGCAGAACATGGGGCCTTGGGATGTAGGGGAAAGTGAGAAAAGATAGGCTCTTACTTACGGAGCTATCTGCTCTCTCAGGCAGGGCCAATGCCATTTAATTCAGCTTTCTTCTGGTACGATAATCCATTCTAAACCAAGGGAATTGATACTGGACCAGCAGAACTTTGAAATTTGATACTCAAAGGCTAGCATCCTTCTGAGGACTGTTTTGACAAATACAACCTGGGGTTCAAACAGAAGCTAAAGCAAAGAAGCCAGAATTTTATCAAAGGCTAAATTCAGTTGGCGAAAAGACAAAAATAAAAGTTTGCTCACTTTGTGGAAAGCAGGAACTCTGTCAAACATTGCTGTACCATTTGGTAAATTACTCATCCAACAAGTCCTTGCTGCTGAATCTGGATAGTCTATCACAGGTTTGGCTTCCACCTTCAGCAATACAGGTAATTGAGCAAAAATTATTTATTTTAACACATCAACAACGTATCAATAATATTACTTAAGTAATAGAGATAAAAGAAAACTGAGGAATACAATCAGAGAACCTAGTAGAAAGGAATGAACTCAGACCACAGATAAAGGAGTGTCTGATGTTTTTTAACATCTTTATTGGAGTATAATTGCTTTACAATGTTGTGTTAGTTTCTGCTGTATCACAAAGTGAATCAGCTATACATATACATATATCCTCATATCCCTTCCCTCTTGTGTCTCCCTCCCACCCTCCCTATCCCACCCCTCTAGGTGGTCACAAAGCACCGAGCTGATCTCCCTGTACTATGCAGCTGCTTCCCACTAGCTATCTATTTTACATTTGGTAGTGTACATATGTCCATGCCACTCTCTCAATTCATCCCAGCTTACCCTTCCCCCTCCCCGTGTCCTCAAGCCCATTCTCTACGTCTGTGTCTTTATTCCTGTCCTGCCCCTAGGTTCATCAGAACCTTGTTTTTTTTTAGATTCCATATATATGTGTTAGCATACAGTATTTGTTTTTCTCTTTCTGACTTACTTCACTCTGTATGACAGAGTCTAGGTCCATCCACTTCACTACAAATAAGCAACTGACAAAGGATTAATCTCCAAACTATACAGGCAGCTCATGCAGCTCAATATCAAAAAAAAAAAACAAACAACCCAATCCAAAAATGGGCAGAAGACCTAAATAGACACTTCTCCAAAGAAGGTATACAGATTGCCAACAAACACATGAAAAGGAGTGTCTGATTTTTGAATCTACAAGGCTGAGGGCCAGGTCTTGCCAACAGAGAAATGTTTATCTGATATGTAGCCAGTCCCAAGAAAAAAATCATGTCTTCTACTTCTTAGTTAAATGTAGCTTTGACATACAGACTAATGCTAGAGAAAATCCAGCATTCAATTTGATGCAATCAGTATCACAGGTTATAGGGACAAATACCTCCTCTAACAGTCAGCAGGACATCGCCACGTGCTATAATTTCAAACACAACTGTCTGAAAAGTTTAATGGCCTCAAACCATAGTAGCCTCCATTTGGGCAGGCTTGGCTTATGGAATGATACCACCACTCTCCTTGTCCCATTTTTATAATCCTGAGTCATGCCTCACTCTATTCATCAGTAAGTTAGTTAGTTACCAAGTCCTATACTTTATACTTTCTCTCACAAATCACAAAGGTGAAACGTCTCACGTTTCATTGTATGGTAGGCAGAATAATGTCTCACCAAAATGTTCACATCCTAATCCCTGATATCTGTTGCATGGCAAAGGGGAATTTGCAGATATAATTAAATTAAAATGCAGAGGGAATTCCCTGTCAGCCCAGTGGTTAGGACTCCATACTTCCACTGCAGGGGACACTGGTTCAATCCCTAGTCGGGGAAGATCCTTCATGCTGCATGGGTGCGAGCAAAAAACAAAAGTATGCACACACACACACACACACACACACACACACACACAGCTGAATTACTTTGCTCTACACCTGAAACATTGTAAATCGACTATACTTCAATTGTTTTTTTAAAAAAGAAACCAAGTTGAAAGGGTTAGTGAAGGCAGTTTGGGACAGGTTGTGGTACATCTAGCTTGATATACAGGTTTGGAGAGACACCTACAGACACAGCATTTAGGATTCAAATGCAGGACAGGGGATGAAACCATTCCCAGAGAAAGTACACAGTGAGAAGAGAAGAAGTTTGAAAAACCCAGAGTTTGTAAATATCTAGAAAGGGGTTAGAGGAAGAGGAATCAGAGGAAGAGACAGAAACTGAGCTGTCAGAGTACAGGAAAACCTGGAAAGAAAAGTAGATCCACAGCCAAGAAGAGAGAGTTCCAAGAAGAAAGAGGGGTGACCCTTCTTGGTCATACCTTGTCATGAAATAGATGTTTGGTCAGATCCTACATGCCTGAATCCTGCCACAGTATATTCACTAAGGACATATACACATCAAAGTGGAAACATCAGTGAAATGTACATTCTTAATATTAATTAGGCCAAAAAAGTAACCTAGTCTATTTCCCATCTTCATCTATGCTCAATTACCTAACATAGCCCACCAAAGAAAGCGGTTATAAAATGTTTATCAGAGAAAAGTTGCAAACACTGTAAATAACAGAAAATGCTTAACACCCTCTATATATCACCTCTATATATCATTTCTCTATAAAATTGATCACTATAGGGTCCAACTGATTTCCAGTCTTTTCTTTCCACAGGTAAATTAAACTTCTGACAAAGCACGTCTCTACTCCCTTGCTCCCACAGTGTGAGAAAAGTGTCCTATTTAAGTACAAAGCACCTCCCTCATCTTTTTAAATTTTCTTATTCTGCTCAGGCCCAGGAGGAAGAATACCTGGTTAGAAACTGTGCCATTTATCTCCTTGGCAACTGCAGCAACAGCTGCAGAGCAGCACCTAGAATACTTTTCATGAAAACTGATGGAACTCCCTCATCACTTTCTGGGCTGTGGGAAAACCGGCACTCTTATAATACATTGCTTTTTAAAAAAAATATTATTGGGGTATAGTTGATTTACAATGTCGTGTTAGTTTCAGGTGCACAACAAAGTGAATCAGTTATACATATACATATACCCACGCTTTTTTAGATTCATTTCCCATATAGGTCATTCCAGAGTATTGAGTAGAGTTCCCTGTGCTGTACAGTAGGTCCTTGTTAGTTGTCTATTTTATATAAAGGTAGTGTGTATATGTCAATCCCAATCTCCCAATTTATTCCTCCCCCCTTCCCCCCTGGTAAGCATAAGATTGTTTCCTACATATGTATAACACATTGCTTTTGGGAATGCAAAATGATTCAATGCCTATAGAGGGGAATTTAGCAGCAGCTACCAAAATTACAAAGGTTTTGCTTGTTGATTCAGGATTCTTATTTCAGGGAATTTATCTTGTTGGTATGCCTACACAAGCAAGAAATGCCATACGTATAAGGTTATTCTTTGAAGCATTATTCATCATAACCAAATACTGAGAACAATTAGTATTCATCACTAGGTGTGGTACAACCACACGATCGAATATTATACAGGTTAAAAAGTGAGGAAGGGCTTTCCTGGTGGCGCAGTGGTTGAGAGTCCGCCTACCGATGCAGGGGAGGCGGGTTCGTGCCCCGCCCCGGGAACATCCCACATGCCGCGGAGCGGCTGGTACCGTGAGCCATGGCCGCTGAGCCTGCGCGTCCGGAGCCTGTGCTCCGCAACGGGAGAGGCCACAACAGTGAGAAGCCTGTGTACCGCAAAAAAAAAAAAAAAAAAAAAAAAAGTGAGTAAGATTTCTCTGTATTGATACCATTTTAAGCCGTACAGATGCTACCTTTTGTGTAAGAAGTGGTGGAAATTAGAATACATATTTGTATTTGAGTGTATTTGCATAAAGGAACACTGAACACATTCATAAAACAGATGTATCTATCTAGAGGGTCTGCAGGGTGCAGTAGGAAAGGAATAGATAAGACACAGGCTGATAGTGAGACTTCTTAATGTTGCCTTTCTGTATAATTTTGCTCTATGGAACATGTTGACGAACAACACATTTAGAAGGATATAATTTAAATGAAAAATTGCACTATTAGAGTATAGTACATGATGGTAAACTTCCAAATTTATTTAATGCAGCTCACATAGCCTTAATACCAGCACATCATAAAGGTAGCCTAAAAAATGCAGGACTTATATGGAAAATACATATATAATATTCATGTAAAACATATACAAGTATATATTTTATGCACATATATCAGTATATGCACACACATATATGTATATATACACATGTGCGTGTGTATATATGTGCACATACGCATATGTATATATATTGCATATATACATGTCTATGTATATATATAAATATTAGTATCATAGTGAAAGTAAACCATTGGAGTTACTTGCACTTCATTCAAGAAAGGGGCAAGAATGTGCATTGTCATCACTGCTATTTAATATTTTTAACATTATGTTTAAAATATTAGCCAATGTGGCAAAAAGGAAAAAGAAATTACATGTATAACAATTTAGGAGAAAGCAAAAGTATCACTACCTGCGGTTAATATATTGTATAACTGAAAACCCCGTAAGACTTTACTGTAAACTATAAACAATAAGAGAATCTTTTTTTTTTTTTTTTTTTTGCAGTATGCGGGCCTCTCACTGTTGTGGCCTCTCCCGTTGCAGAGCACAGACTCCGGACGCGCAGGCTCAGCGGCCATGGCTCACGGGCCTAGGCATTCCGTGGCATGTGGGATCTTCCCGGACAGGGGCACGAACCCGTGTCCCCTGCGTCGGCAGGCGGACTCTGAACCACTGCGCCACCAGGGAAGCCCGAGAATCATTTTTTTAAAATGCAGAACTATCTGACTTTTTTAAACAGTTGCAAAAATTATAAACAAAATGTTAAAAATCAAAGCTATCGGTGCATCAAAGAATATATCAGGACCAAAGGTTTGTTTCTAGAATGCAAAAACTAGTCAATGTGCCTAAATGCTTTACTTACTAGGACATTAAAATATCCCAACACTGGCCCCATACCTGCAAAATTATAGATAAATCAGCTGATTTCCCAATAAAAGAAGATCTTTCAATAAATTTACAACCTAAGGGTCAAATCCCACAATTTCCCAAGATAAATTGGTAATCTCAGAACCCAACAAACATCACAGTATGGACCCTTCTTGCTGTTACTAGCCACTAACGAATGTATAAATTAATGATATTTGAAGGAAGGGAGCAGGCAAATTATTTCATGGGTGTTCAGCTTTTACGAGAAATGATGTTGTGCAAATATGCTGATCCTACCCTGTTCCCTCTAAGATTTCTTTCCATGTGGCAATGGCGACGCACAGAACACATGAGGTAATGTGGATGCACAATAACTGGTTTATTTATGCCAGCTATGATCACACCAGCTAGGTAAATATCAGGTAAATATCATACTCAAAGACATCGAGTATGCAAGCTCAATATGTGGGCACAAAAATAGAAACAATTTTGAATCCTCCTTCTTATTTGTATCTTCATGTATTTCACTGACCAAGAAATCTTAAATCCACTAATTTATAACATTTCCTTTCAAGCAATATAACATACAAAATACTTTAAAGCCTTTACAAACTCTCTAATTCAACAGAATCTCAAATTCTACAACTAAATTCTAAATTGTTATTCTGAAGAGTATTACTCCTACTTGTTGCATATGTCCTTCTATATCTCCTTACAGAGTGAAGCTCGCCTTTGCAGTCCACCACATCTTTCTCTCTCCAAGTTCAAACTAATACTTTTTATATATTAATTAATCATAGAGTCCACATCTCCACCGCTGGTATTAACTTCTTCGCTGACAAAAAAGTTGAGTGTAGGAGTTGCATAAGTTGGATTCATCAATATATAGCATTTTAATAGACAATATTAGACATTCTTGTATGCCTTACAGGCATCTTTTAGCATGCGTCACACTACTTGTACATTTTTAGTATCATTGTGGATTTATCATTTTTTAATGGACTCAACTGTTCCAATTGACCGCAACTCTTGCTAGTTTTCTTTTTTTGATGCTCAATTTTCACTCTTTGCCCAGTGAGAGGCTTCTTTAGGCAAACCTGTTTTTTAATACTCACTATGTCACTCTGCCTGATTAAGAGCCTTCCTCGGGTCTCTCTGTCCTTTGTACCCCCAGTCAGCATTCTCACTTTCCGGAAATGGCAAGATGTTCCAGGCTCATCTTGCTTTCTCCTGCCCCAAGATTTGGTGCCAGCTACCCTCCAAGGAGCCCTGGTTCCTTTTAGTGGAGAATAGTTTAAGGAGCCAAAATCTGGGCGCTAGGGTACAGCACAGATTTTTCCACAATGCTACTACTGGTAATGGGTAAGGCGATTTTAGAGACCATTTAGGCTATTGCAATGACAGAGCAACAGACTTCCAGGGCAAAAGCACGTATTTCCAATTTATCCCTAGCTTTTCCAAATCTCTTTTCACCAATCACGACTGGCATACAATGCTATATATTGTCATACCCAGCTCAATGCATTCAGATTTCACTGTTGATGAATCTTTAGAAGCTTCTGTTTCCTTTTTCTTCTTTTTGGCTCTTCATCCGTGGATCCTGGAATTTCCTCCGTGGATCCTGGAATTTCCTCCAAATTGTAAAGGTCCAAATCCTCCTCTCTACAAGAATAATCTATACTATTTTTACTTGAAAAGGAAAATAAATGCCAATCTTTCTCCAAGTAATGTTGTCAGACTTAGCAAATAAAAATACATGCAATATTTAGCACATAACTTGTACTAAGACAAAGCCTGTTGTTTATCTGAAATTCAAATTTAACTGAACATCCTGTATTTTACCTGGAAATCCTACCTCCAAGGGAAGAGTAGGGAATCTAAAAGCATAGATCACCTGACATCACAGAGTCCCCTAACCCTCTTTAAGACATATGAATTGAAAGGAAAATATGAAAACTACTGGCTTTCAAGGCTCTTTTAAAAATGTTCTTCGTTTTCATTTTCATGGGCCAAAGTGCAGACTTGTATCACTTTATTTAAGTACATAATTTTGAAAATAGGTCTTTTCCACATCGCAACTGTTTCATTAATGCTATTCTATTCTAATTATTGTCCCCCCACTAAAATTTTGAGTAGGGAATGTTAACGTTTCAGTGGGTTTTAGATATATAGAGATTGGATCCATTATCAGAGTGTTTCATTATCTTAAAATTCCTCAAAGCAACCTAAAATGTCAGAAAACACAATGACATTCACATCAAGAATCAACAGAAGAAAGTTTTTACTATTACATCTTTTAAACTCCCCAAGCAGTAAGTTCATGTGGAGTCATTTCTATAGGTTCTTATATATTTTCGTAACATTGATGTCCGGAAATGCACAAAATGGATTACAGTATATTCTAGTTATTTTACATAGTCACCTTACATTAAGTACTCCCTCAAAACCATTTAAACAACAATTGGAGCATTTTTATGTATTGCAAAAGGTTTTGTTCCTTATTATAACAAACACAGAAGACTCCGAAAATTATTGCCATAGAAAAATTTTGTGCAAATGTCCTAATCTTTGCATGGATTTAAATATACCATGCTTGTTCTCCCAATTTTGCCATCTGTGGTAATTGCACAACCACCACAGGTTGAAATGTAGTCACAAAACATGGTTTAAAAATTTACCAAGTAAAATTTCCCCCTCTCAATTTTTACCATTTTAATTACGAGCATCAGATTAGAATCCCAGAGTAGGAGGGAAAGAAAAAATATATATATATATACACATATATACATATTTGTGTATATATATATATACAAACACATACATGTGCACTTTAAAACATATACATATATATGTATATGTATAGATACACAAACATACACATTTTGTGGTACAAAGACCAAAAGATCAAGTTGCAGAAACTTCTTTTTTTTTTTTTTGCGGTATGCGGGCCCCTCACTGCTGTGGCCTCTCCCATCATGGAGCACAGGCTCCTGACGCTCAGGCTCAGCAGCCATGGCTCACGGGCCCAGCCACTCCGCAGCACGTGGGATCTTCCCACACCGGGGCACGAACCCGCGTCCCCTGCATCGGCAGGTGGACTCTCAACCACTGTGCCACGAGGGAAGCCCAGAAATTTCTCATTTTTAAACATTACAAAAAACAATGAAAATAAATGAACTGAGCATAAAATCAAGAACTTAGAATGCAAACAAAAATAACAACAAATCCTCAAGAAAGTAGAAGGAATGGGAATGAATGAAAGAAGTTGATAGTACATAAGTAAGAGAACGGATAAATAAAATCAGGAGCAGATTCTCTGAATGGACCAAAAAGAGAAAAACAACAAAAACTAATCTCCAGCAAACCCATTAAAGGAATGAATAGCCAAATCTAATAAATAGTACCCCCCCAAAAAAAAGATAGGGAATAATGTTAAGCACCGCAATGTTCATAGCAGCATTATGTACAATTGCCAAGGAATGGAAGCAACCTAAATGGCCATGGACAGATTAATGGATAAAGAAGATGTGGATATACAAACAATGGAATATGAGCCATAAAAAGAAAGAAATTTTGTCATTTGTAGCAATATGGATAGATTTGGAGGGTATTATGCTAAGTGAAAGAAGTCAGACTAAGACAAATACTGTATGATATCAGTTATACGTAGAATCTAGAAAATAAAACAAAATAGTGAATAAAACAGAACAGAAGCAGACTTACAGATGTAGAGAGCAAACTAGTGGTTACCAGTGGGGAGAGGGAAGGAGGCAGGGGCAATATAGGGGTAGGGGGGAGAAAAGGGTTATTATGGGATTATATGAAATTATGTGTGTGAAACTTTTGAAAACTGTAAAGCACTATAGAATTTAAAGACTTTCATTCAATTAAACAAAAACCAAAATATCAAAAAACAAAAGCATTTTCATCAAAATAATGACAATAGTTATATCTGAGTGAAAAGTTCACAAAGGAATTTTGTTTTTCCTTAGTGCCTTTCACACACTATAAAAATGTTTAAAACAAAACCATATTAGTTTTATAATCAGGAAAAATGTTATTTAATTAAACTAACTGGAACATTAAAAGTAAATCTATATATGTTATTTTTAATTTTTATATATACTACACACATATCAAAAACTTTAAGTAATATGTATATACTTAGCCTAACATTATTAACATATCAGTAAAGTTAAAATATACAAATTAAAAAAAATAATTTGTATATTGATAAAAATAATGGTTTACTGAATAATGAGGTTATGCAGAAAACATATTTTCTTCTTTTTGCTTGTCTGCTGTTTCTAACCTTCAGTTTTTTACTTTAGAAATAAGAAAAACGAGTTGATTTTAATAATAACAACATGTGTGTGTGTATATATACATATATATATATGTATATATACACACAACACAACTAAAAATGGTTGAAAATATATGCAACTAAATATTGGAAGATACTTTCTCCAGGTGGTTGGATTAGCATTTTATGTGTACCTGTGTGTATTGCTGAATTTTCCAAATTTAAATGAATGTAATTTTTTAAAGCAGATTCCCAAAATATATAGTCAGTCTGATCTCATTTTAGAGATAAAAGTCGCATGTTTCTTCATGCATGTACGTGGGCGTTTGGGTGTGTATGTCTGTCTGCACAACAGCAGACTGGCAAAATTGAGTTCAGCATTGTTTCTAGGTGATGGCCTTTTGTGTGGTTTTTATTCTCTTATTTGTACTTTTTCCCTGTATTTTCCACATTTTGGAAAATCAAGTAAAGAACATTTTGAAGCAAATTGTAAACTTAATTTTCAAAATGATTCTACTTTGATCAGAAAATTATTGAATACAACGATGAGAACTCGTATGTGTAGTTATAGTCAGAGCTGGAAGTAAACAGGTAAAATGGTAGCTGTTTCATCATATCTTATTCCTTTCTGCTTGTCTGTTTGTACATAATATCTAATCAAGAACATGCTCTTGTTCCCTTTCTAATCAGAAGAGGATGTCAGGAAATGAATTTGTCAGAATTCAGTGAGGTCCCTAATTGGGGGCAGAGCCTCTACTTTCCCTTGGGTGCCAGGGTTTTTGACATTTAAAACACATCGTTCGCCAAAAGAAATTCATCGAATGACACTGAGCACAGCACCAGTCTCCCATTCTACGCCCGACGCTACGTCTTTTAGAGCTAGAGACGCCAGGGTGTTGCTTAAACCTTTCTGGCAAGAACTTCCTGGTATGGCTATGCTTTCCACTCCACCTAGTTCTGGAACTTTTCACAGGAGGAGCTGCTGCAGCTTCAGCTCTTGCTCCTGCGAGAGAAGCTGTAGGTAGGGATGAATAAGAGAATTGACAGCGATTAAGGACTAGCCGTTGACCAGCCTGGGCCTTGGCACCCAAGAACTGAGGGCAAGAAAAATTAGCTATCACCTCGTTGTTCCTCCACAGACAAATCACTTTGTCCTCCTTTGCCTCTGCCCCTACAGCAGCCATCCGAGGAGCAGCAGTGGTCTCTTGGTCTGACCCCTTCCCCGCCTCCCCCCTCAGCCAGCAACTTGCTGTGCCATGAGAACACGTCAGCATCCCTGACGTCTGTGCCTCCTTTTCCTTCTCCTCTCCCTGAGTTCTGGCCTGCTGCTGAGACTTAGTGCTGACAACCCTATGAAGCTCACTCCTGAGTAAATTTCGCTCTTCCACTACTCCATGAAGGATTGTGAGACTTTGCTGAAGTTGGGACTGGGCCTTCTCCTTTTCCCTCTCTTGTGTCCCCCTGAGTCTACTCACCGTCCCCCTCAAGGCATTCGTGAGAAGCTTCTGCTCCTCGAGCTGATCCCGGAGCATTTTTACCTCTGCTCCATGCTCCAACTTCTGCCTCTCAGCAAACCGCACTGCTAGGGCCAGGGAGCTCCAGGCACAACCCTCCTTGAGGCGTCCCGATAGAGCTGAGTTAGTCACAATGTCCCTCAAGTACTCCTCCGTATCCCCCCAAGACTTGCTCTTCCACAACGAGTACAAGTAGGGACTGACTCCATTTTGAAGTATTTGCTTATTTAAGAAATCTACAACCTCCCTCTGAGAGAAGCCACAGGCTGGGTCATTAAAATTTATAGCCATTCTAAGTAAAGCACTCTCTGACGCGTCTTACCGCCGAAAGCACGCGGTAACAGGATGTGACCACTGATCCGGGACCTTTCCACGCACCAGTCTTCCGGTCTTTACGGGAAGTACAACGCCCCCTTGTGCTGTGAGGGTTACCAACTCAGTAGAGTCAGCTACTTCAGAGCTAGGTTAGCGTAAAAGCCTGAGGAAGTCAGTGGAGTTCATTAAGAAGTGGATACAAAGATTATAGGGCTTCCCTGGTGGGTGGCGCAGTGGTTGAGACTCTGCCTGCCAATGCAGGGCACACGGCTTCGAGCCCTCGTCTGGGAAGATCCCATATACCGCGGAGCAACTGGGGCCGTGAGCCACAACTACTACTGAGCCTGCGCGTCTGGAGCCCGTCCTCCGCAACGAGAGGCCGCGACAGTGAGCCTGCGCGCCTGCGCGTCTGGAGCCCATGCTCCTCAACGAGAGGCCAGGACAGTGAGCCTGCGTTGTTGTGGCCTCTCCCGTTGCGGAGCACAGGCTCTGGACGCGCAGGCTCAGCGGCCATGGCTTACGGGCCAAGCCGCTCCGTGGCATGTGGGATCTTCCCGGACCGGGGCACGAACCCGTGTCCTCTGCATCGGCAGGCGGACTCTCAACCACTGTGCCACCAGGGAAGCCCCTACAGTAACTATTTTTGATTGATGTATATCATAGTTTTCGTAAACTTGCTCACACTGTACAAATCCCCGTTTTACCAATTAGGATTTCATTCGTGTAGTACAAAATTTGAACTTTATAAATTATAATAATAAAAAAATCTTATATTAACTTTTTTTTTTTTTTTTTAGAGCCAGGCGTTGTGTTGCATGGTAAGGAGATACAAGCATGAATAAGACATAATCCCCAAACTGTAGAGGCCGATTTTCTAGCGTCATTTTGAACACTCGAGTTCAGATAAGCCTGTGGAAAATAAAATTCAGAACTCAGAAAGCGGCTTCTCAGCTGTCTTATTAAGATCTCTAGAGGGGTCGGCGTGACGTTGCACCAGCCCGAGGCGCGCCGTGCGTTCTCCCAGGGGGGCCGCCCCTGGATCCCGGGACCCCGGCAGTGGCGGGCTGCACCGGCTCCCGGAGGGGCGGTGTGGACGGTGGCCTGCGCTCGCACACGGGCTTCTTGGCGGCGGCAGCGGCAGCCCCGGCGTCCCACGCCCGTCACTGGGCTCCGCGCTTTCGGTCGTGACTCGCGCCCGTCTGTGGAGCCCCTTTGAGCGGCGCTCTTGATCCCCTCTCCTCGCGCACCGGGAGGCCAGGAGGGAGGAGGGGGTCTCTTGCCTCTTCGGCGGCTCCGGAGTTTTCCCGGACTCCCTTCCGGCTAGCTGTGGCACATTGGTCCCCTTCAGGCTGAGTTCTCGCCGCCAGCCCCAGTCCTCTCCCTGCGCTCTGGCCGAGGCCCGAGCCTCGGCTTCCGGCGCCGCCCGCCCCGGCGGGCGAGCGGGCGGGCCTCTCGGGCTGGTGAGTGCCGCTCGTCACCGATCCTCTGTGCGGGGGTCTCTCCGCTTTGCCCTACCCAGGTAAGGTCTATAGACTGAATGTTTGTGTCCCCCAGCCCCAATGGATGTGCTAAATGTGGATTAACCAACGTGGAAGTGTACCATGGAGTTTTCTGAAGGCTGCGTGTTAGGTGATATGGCAACAGTGTCAATGCAGAAGTAGCTATGAGGCTCCAGCTGCCTTCAATTAAACAAGACATTAACAAGATGTGCAGATTTGGTCCCTATCTCATATTTAAGAAAAATAGTTATTTTTCTTAAAAACATTATGTTAACATATGAGTTTATTATTATTTAATTAATTTTTCATTTTGGTTCCAATGTCTAACATAGTAAATATCAATAGATAAAACCCACATAAACAAAAACTCTTTTGAGGTCCTCAATAATTTTTAAGGGACTTCCCTGGTGGCGCAGTGGTTAAGAATCCACCTGCCAATGCAGGGGACACGGGTTCAATCCCTGGTCTGGGAAGATCCCACATGCCGCGGAGCAACTAAGCCCATGCGCCACAACTACTGAGCCTGCACTCTAGAGCCCGCGAGCCACAGCTACTGATCCTGCGAGCCACAACTACTGAAGCCCATGTGCCTAGAGCCTGTGCTCAGCAACAAGAGAAGCCACTGCAATGAGAAGCCTGCACACTGCAATGAAGGGTAGCCCCCGCTCTCTACAACTAGAGGAAGCCCGCGCGCAGCAACGAAGACCCAATGCAGCCAAAAGTAAAATAAATAAATTAAAAAAAAATTTTTTTAATAAATAAATCAGCGGTCCCCAACCTTTTTGGCACCAGGGACCAGTTTCATGGAAGGCAATTTTTCCACGGATGGGGGGTGGAGGGCAGATGGTTCAGGCGGTAATGCCAGTGATGGAGAGGGATGGGGAGTGGCAGATGAAGCTTTACTTGCTCGCCTGCCGCTCACCTCCTGCTGTGTGTGCAGCCCAGTGCCTAACAGGCTGTGGACTGGTACCGGTCCGCGGCCCGGGGGTTGGGGACCCCTGTTCTAAATGACTTTCTTTATGTTTGTTGATTAAAAAATAATAATAACCGAAAAAAAAAAGATCTCTAACATGCTCTTGTTCACCCAACGTGAACAGCGTAATAGCATCAATGTAATGGATCTATATAATGTTGTTATGGGATATCCATATTATACAGAACTTTTCAAAAACTATGTATGACTATGCATGTTGAGGTACTGTGATTAAATATATAAAGGTACATTGTTTCCACTGGAGGGGAACATAGACAGTTTGTAATTGAGAGAGAAAAGAGTGCATTCTCCAAATTCATACCATGTAAACGAGTTATTATTGATCTGCTCTAGAAAAATATCACCTGCCACATGGCAGCTATGATTGGAACTATTACTTGGTCACCTGCGGTTGTTTACTGCCATTATCAAGGATCTATCCAGTCTTGAGAAGTAATTGAAACAGGTAAGCTGGAGACGTCTAATTGTGCCAGACCAGGAAATTATCAAGGTCTAACGGGGTCATGTCAAAGAATACATAAGGCCAATTAAAGGGGCTCTGACTAGCTAAAGATGGAAAAATGTCTGAAAATGGTTAAAACATATCAGGTTTTTTAAAGTGTGATTAGAGCAATATTTAAAAAGTAAAAACTTCATTGGTCAACAATGTATGTTACTACAATATCAACCCATTATTCTGAACATTAGTAAAATTTAAAAAAATCTATCGCTTAGGGCTTCCCTGGTGGCGCAGTGGTTGAGCGTCCGCCTGGCGATGCAGGGGACACGGGTTCGTGCCCCGGTACGGGAGAATCCCACATGCCGCAGAGCGGCTGGGCCCGTGAGCCATGGCTGCTGAGCCTGCGCATCCGGAGCCTGTGCTCCGCAACGGGAGAGGCCACAACAGTGAGAGGCCCGCGTACCACCAAAAACAAACAAACAAACAAACAAAAAACATCTATCACTTAGCCAATCTTTCTTGTGTAAACTGTATTTTAGAGTAATCAAATAGTCAAAGGGGGAAATTCCCCCTTATACGAAAATTCCAGCTAATAAATACAGAAGGAATAAGATTAGAAAATCACCAATTTGCAATCTCGAATGAAATAATAGATTCAGGCTATTACCCAACATATGCCAGAACCAGTAGGTGAAAGTTGGATGAGCGAAGTTTATACTGGTGAGACCAGATTGACACCATCTAAACACACTGATCAAACTGCACATCATTAAAAATGAGAAATGCAGATGTTATGTACCTCAAAATATTATGTAATAAGCACACAACAGCACCTGTGTTGTGACACAGAAAATTGAAATTGATTTGAAATTGAATCTAATCATAACTAGGAGATTATAGGAAACAAAAGGATGAAGTTAAGCACTATGATGAGAAAGCAGTCAAATGCTGAATATAAGTTATTTCATAAGTAAACCACCTAGTTTTCCAACAAATCAATGGCATAAAAATAAAATTGGGAAGAGTGACTTGGACAAATAACAGACAAATGCATATGTGGACTTTGACCTCATTTGAATCCTAATCTGAATAAATATAAAATAAGAAGCAATTTTGAGATAATTGGGGAATTTAAATACATAGGATTCAATACACAGGATTGAATATGGATTCAGTATTAGATGATATTAAAGAATTTTTAAACATAGCAACAATGCTGTTGTTTATTCATCTACAATGCTATTGTTGCTATGTTTTAAAAATGTCTTCAGCTAGAGATGCATGAAATGACATGATATCTGGAATTTGCTTTAAAATATTCCAGCCTTCTCCCCCAAATTTTGGGGGTATATGTTAAAAAACATTGGCCAACTATTGATAACTGTGGATACTATGTGATGAGTACATGTATGTTCATTTAGGTTTATTTACATTTTTAAAATTAGATCCCTACCTTACACTCATACCTGACATAGAGATGAATGTCAAAATCAAGACTCTGAAAGGTATCAAAGAAAACAGACAAATAAAATAATTGTAACATTGAGTTAGAACTCCTTAAACAAGACACAAAAAGCAAGAGCCATGAAGGAAAAGTTTCATAAATTTACTAGGTCGTATGTTTTAAAAATCTGTATAAAAAACAATAAATCAAGCTAGAAATTACAAGGTGATATTTGCAACCAGCAAAACTTACAACAAATTAGTATACCAAATATATAATATATTCTTACAAGTTTGTAATAAAAAGATAAACATAAATAATAACACAGCAATAGGAAATAAAAGTGTCTTTATAAATGACCAATAAGCATTTGAGAAGATGCTCAATTTTAGTAGTATTCAGGGAACAGTACTATGCAATGAAAGTAGATTGCAAGTAGATTGACAATATTAAAGAAGTATGACTATATCAAATATTGGTAAAGATCAGGGGAAAGGAAAATGTCCATATGTTGCTAGATGTAGTATAAACTGGTAAACAATTAGGAAAAGTAATTCAGATATATCCAGTAAAATTGTAAATGTGCATACCACTTCTAGATATATCATCTATTTACCTATAAGTATTCTCACCTGTGCAAAATGAAAGATGCACCTATAGGTTTATTTCAACATTTTTTGGTTATAGATAAAACTGGAAGCAATCTAAACATGTATCAATGGAATTCATGTATAATAATAAGATATATGCATACTGTGAAATACTAAAGAACAATAATAGGTAACTAACATGATGAAAATCCACATAGATCTCAAATAATGTAATTTGGAGGGAAATCAAAGACTTTTCAGAGCTTCAGATCATGATACCACATATATCAAATTAAAGAAAATACATACATAATTATGTATGTATATATGTGGTCAAAGAATACAAACCTAATGCATGAAAGTATTTTTAAATGGGTGTGAAGGGTACATAATAATTCTTGATAATTTCTTCTGTGTAGGAAGGAGGGAATTAGAACTGCAGGTGGCAAAGGGGATCTCAAGTCTATGTTCTGTCATTAAAATTATGTTTAAGTGAATATGAAAATATGTGATAATTATCAAATCTTGATGATAGGCACATACATGTTTTGATATTTTTTGTAGAGCTTTGCATTTTTTTATTTATAAAAATAGAAGAGAAAAGAAGACTGATTGACAGACCACCTATGGGAAATTGAATAATAAAATTAATAGGTTAAACTTTAAAAAACATATTAAACTTTGCATATTACCATTGAGAATACATATTCAGTTCAAATGCAAATATGGTTTTTGTTTTTTTTTTGCGGTATGCGGTCCTATCACTGTTGTGGCCTCTCCCGTTGCGGAGCACAGGCTCCGGACGCGCAGGCTCAGCGGCCATGGCTCACGGGCCCAGCTGCTCCGCGGCATGTGGGATCCTCCCGGACCAGGGCACGAACCCGCATCCCCTGCATCGGCAGGCAGACTCTCAACCACTGCGCCACCAGGGAAGCCCCCAAATATGGTATTTTTAACTGTACTTTTTAAGTAGATAGCTCAAACTTCTCAGTGTAGCTGAAATTATAATAGTTGAGTGCTATGACTAAAGTACAAAAAAACTGGAAGTTGAGCGTTAAGAAAACAAAAAACAAACAACTTTGAAAAAATTGTAAATTGATCTTTAGAAAATATGGAGTCAAAAAGCAAATCAAAACTGAAAGTGTATGTTATTAGAAAATAGGGACAATTAATTTTGTAATACAACAAAACTCTATTCAGAAGATTTTGGTATAATTAAAGGCCTTTGTTATAAAACAAGAAAATGTAAATAAATTAGCTAATCTTTAAGCTAAAGAAACTAGAAAAACAGCAAAATAAAGCTAAGGAAAATATTTTGAAAAATTTAGTCACCAAAGCAGAAATCCATGAATCAAAATAAAGAAAAATAGTAGAATTAATGAATAAATGGAAACTGAGGCTAAGGGTTTCAATAACATTTTATAAAATACTCATACCTTCTGCAACATAGGTAAAATGCAAAAACATTAGGTGCAAGAAGCCAGTCACAAAGGACCACATGTTGTATGATTCCATTTACAGGAATCGTTAATATCAGAAAGTAGATCAGTGATGGGCAGCCTTTGAAGTGTTTGAGCAGGATCATGTTATGATTGATTTACATTTTAACTGGATCACTTGGGTAGCTGTTTAGCAATTAATCTGTAGGAAGATGTGCTAGACAGTCTCTACAGTAGTTCCCAACAATTCCTGCCTCCTCCTGTGCATGCCTGTGATATTGTGATTTATAATAAAAAATATAGTTTTGGTCTCCATCCAAAAAAAGAAAAAGAAAAAGAAAGTAGACCAGTGTTGCCTGGGGTTGAGACTGGAAACAGGAATTGACTACAAATAGCACAAAGGATCTTACTGGGATGAGGAGAAAGTTCTAAAACTGGATTTTAGTGATGGTTAAACAACTCAGTATATTTACGAAAAATTGTTGAATTGTACACTGAAAATGGGTAAATTTTATATGCAAATTATATCTCAGTAAAGTATTTTTTAAGTCTAACTTTTCAGTCTTGAAAGATTAACTTTCTTTAAGAATGAGCAATATCTCTACTGGAATCATATAGTTCCTATGTTTTATCAGTATTAATAAAGTTTAAATAGTTAATTCAGGACAGATATATGAGGGAGGAGTATTCATTGTAGAGAAGAGAAAATGCAAATGCTCTTAGTCAAGTATATGCTTGGTATGTTCAGGAACTTTATAGATCAAAGGGCGCAAACTTTCAGTTATAAGAAGAATAACTTTTGAGGGTAACGTACAGCATGGTGACTATAGTTAATAATACAGTATTGTTTACTTGAAAATTGCTGAGACTGGATCTTAAGCATTCTCACCACACACACACAGAAAAAGACAAGTCTGAGGTGATGGATATGTTAAAATTATCTTGATCTTGGTGATCATTTGTATAAATATAAATATATAAATATAAATATATAAAATCATCATGTTGTATCCTTTAAAAATACACAATTATATTTGTCAATTATTTCTCAATAAAATTGAGGGGAAAAAATAATTGAAAGACAATATGGTTGAAGTGGAATGAGAGTAAAAGTGTATTAGCAAATGTGGTAAGAAAGATGGCAGGGATCAGATCATGTAGGGACTTTTTAGATCATTGTTAGGATTTTGTCTTATTATCAGGAGACGAAAAGACATTGTATGGCTTTTAACAAAGGAGTGACATCATTTGATTTAAATTTTAAATGGATCACACTTGTTGCTGTTTGGAGAATAGACAGTAGGTGGCAAGGGCAGAACTTAGGAGGCCAGTTACAAGAGTCTATGGCAATATTCCAGATGAGAGATCATGGTGGCCTAATCACATTCTTCTTCCTTTTTGGGGAACCCGTATTTTCTCCCTGTCAACCATTGTATCAAGTCCAAATTCCTCTGTCTTAGAATTTCAAATCAATTCAAAATTTATAAAACAATTAACAGGCAAACTAATAAGCAGCAAGTGTTGTATTGTGAAGGGTTTGGTGTGCCTTTCCATAAACAGTTCATGGCTATGGCTGGCTTCACTGTCATCAGTAAATCCTAGAAATATTGGATTAAGTGTAGCAAACATCCTTTTATATAAATAGCTAAAGGTTGCAAGAAAGTAAGTGAGGTGGGAGCAGGGGCTGGCAATACAAAGAGAAAACCTGAAAAAAAAAATGATGCAAGCAGAGCTCAAGCTTTGGCTTCTCAGAGTGGGATATTGCAAGGAGGAAGGTCCATCTGGTTTTTTTTTAAGTGGCTTGGATTTCAAAAATTACTGCTTGGAGGCAGGAGAGAAAACTTTGGAACTGAGGAACATAGAATTTAGAACTAAAATTTGTAGAATCTTCTGAAGAAAGCCAGAAAAATTGAAGGGCTACCTTGTTTTGAGAGAGCAGAAGAGAAAAAATCCACCTGCAAATAATACATCTGAATGTAAAGTATGTGTATCCAGAATATATAAAAACTCTCAAAATTCAGCAACAAAAAATAAACACCTCAATTAACAAATGGAAAAATATTTGAACACTTTACCAAATAAGATGTTTGGAAGACAAACAAGCATATGAAATGATGTTTAACATCATTATCATTAGGGAAATGCAAATCAAAACAGAATGAGATTCTACTTCACACGTATTAAAATGGATAAAATTCAAAAGACTAACCATACAAACTATCGGAGAGAGTTGGAGGGACAAGAACTCTCATACACTCTTTGTGGGAAGGCAGTTTGGTAGTTTCTTAAAAGTTAAGCATACACCTATTAAATGATCAAGCTATTCTATTCTCAGATATCTATGTAAGAACTAATTAGGAAGATATATGTCTATGCAAAGATTTGTCCACAAATATTTGTAATAGCTTTATTTGTTATAGCCCAAACTGGAAACAACCCAAATATCCATCAACAGGTGAACAGATTAACTGTAGTCCATCCATACCACGGAATACTACTGAATAATAAAAGGGAATGAAGACACACTACAATATGATATATACAATAACATGGGTGGATCTCAAAATAATTATGCTCAATGTAAGAAGCCAGACAAAAAAGAGAGTTAATACTGAATTATTTCATTTATATAAAATTCTAGAAAATGAAAACTAATCTATAGTAGCAGAAGGCAGATAAGTGGAGGTAAGAACTGGGAAGTACTGGAGGGAGGTATTACAAAAACATACAAAGAGTCTTTGGGGGTAAAGAAATGTTCATTATCTTGACTACGGTGATGGTTTCTTGAATGTAAACATATGCCATATGTTTTGACTTAATGAATATTATTTAGGGATACATACATTGGTAATCAAACTATAAAGGAAAGCAAGGAAACTATTATTACAAAAGTCAGAAGAGTTTGTCAGGGGAAGAGATGGAGTTCTGATGAGAGTAGAACATGCAGAGGCCTTCAGGGATGCTGGAAATTTTCTATTTCTTGACCTGTGGTGGTTTCTTGGATGTTCCTTTTATAATTATTCATTAAACTGTAAATGTATATTTCATGTACTTTTCTAGATTTATGTTTTATTTCACAATAAAAAAGGAATAAGCAATGATTAATAAAAATTGGTGGGTGTTATGATAAATTTAAATAACTACTGAGAATATAAAAAACTTGTGAAGGTTTAAAAACAGATTAGGATAAAAATAGCTAACAGTTATCTAAACCTTGGAATGCTTCAAGATTTTTCTTCTCTATTTATACTTATTACCTAGGGAATTTCATTAAGGCCCATGGCTTCCCATACCTGTAGTTTATTTCTCCCTTAATTTCCAGGCTCATATCCAAATGCCACTCACATTTTTACTTGAAAGTCAAAAAGACATCTAAAAATAGCATCCTAACATCATATTGGCAAAATTGTAGAAACATTCTTATTCAATGATGAAAAATACAATATTACCTATTTTCAGTGCTATTATTTAACATCATCCTGGAGCTTCTAGTTAATGCAATAAAGTGAGAAAGAAATGAGAAGGGAGGCAAGAAGGGGGAAGAGTGGAGAGAGAGGAGAGGAGGCATAAAGGAATGGGAATGAGGGGAAAGGCAATTATTGGAGATAAATTGATTACATAAAAATGTAACCGAGCAGAACCCGACAGGGCCTTCCCTTGAACAGACCCCCATACTGCATGTCCTCCGCCTGTCTCTTGTCTGCAGAAAAACTCTAGCCTCTTAGGCCTTCCCCAAGTTCCAAAGAGTAAGTTTAATCAGAGAAGTGAGAAAATACAGAAAGAAAGGAAAACAGTCAAGCAAGACAACGTAATGATAGTTTGGCCATTAAACAAAGTCAAGGACCTTTAGCTCCTCCTCAAAGGGCTAGAGGTAATATTCTGAGCCTTGTCCTTTGAGCTGTTTTGCAGATACAGAAACCCCCACCAGGTGGAAGAAGTTAACTGTATGCCACCCACAAGCACGGAGACCCCAGACTGGTTGGAACCAGAAGGCTGATGATGCTGACTCCCGATGACCTCACCACCAACCAATCAGAAGAATGTTCATGAGCTGACCACGCACCTCACAACTCCCCTCCCCCACCCTGTCTTTAAAAACCTTTCCCTGAGAGTCTTCAGGGAGTTTGGGCCTTTTAAGCACTGGCTACCTGGATTCCTTGCTTGGTGCCCTGCAATAAGCACTGCATTTTCCTTCACCACAACTCAGTGTCAGTAGATTATCTCAACAAAAAAAATCAAGTTCCCATTCATTAAAATTTACCAATGGTATAACATAGAAAGAGAGCTATAATTCAAAATAGCAACAAAAAATTAGAGACTTACATATAAATCTAGAAAAAGCTGTCAACACACTTTAAAGATAAAATTATGTAGCATTATGTAATGTGTGTATACACACACACACACACACACACAAAATGGACTATTACTCAGCCATAAAAATGAATGAAATTCTGCCATTTGCAACATGGGTGGACCTCAAGAGTATTACACTTAGTGACATAAGTCACATGGAGAAAGACAAATATTCTATGTTATTACTTATATGTGGAATCTAAAAAAATAAAACGAATGTATATAACAAAACAGAAACAGATTCACAGATATGAAGAATAAACTAGTGTTTACCAGTGGGGAGAGGGCTGAGGGAAGGGGCGAGATAGGGGTAGGGGATTAAGATACACAAACTACTAGGCATAAAATAAGTAAGCAACAAAGATATATTGTACAGCACAGGGAAATATAGCCATCATTTTGCAATAACTTTAAATGAAATATAATCTATAGAAATAGAATCATTTATTTTGCACACTTGAAACTAATATAATGTTGTAAATCAACTATACTTCAATTTTAAAAAAATGGATCTTTAACACAGAAGGCAATTTCATTTAAAAGAATAGAAATATCTGAATAAAACTCAACTCAAGGGACCTAGACTTCCAAGAACTTTTCAAAAATACTGGGTAAATTTGTGCATTTACAAATCTAAAAGTTAACATTTATACAATACTATTAAATAAACTACAGACTTTCAGATTTCATTGCTTTTCCAGTAATACCCGTTTCATGTTCCAGGATCCAACCCTGGATACCATGCTGCACTGAGTTATCATATTTCCTTAGGTTCCCCTGAGCTTTGAAAATTCTTCAGCCTTTCCTTGTCTTTCATGTCCTAATACTTTTGAAGTGTACTGGTCAGTTATTTTCTAGAATGCTCCTCAACTGGGGTTTCTCTGATGGTTTCTGATGATCAGATTGAAGTTATGCATTTTTTGGAAGATTACTACAGAGGTGGGCTCGCACCCTTCTCAGTGCATCATATCAGGGGTATATGATGTGTATATGTCTTCCTACCAGTGACATTAACCTTGATCACATGGTTAAGGGTAGTGTCTGCTAGCTTTCTCTGCTATGTAAGGTTACTATTATTCTCTTTGTAAGTAATAAACATCTTGGAGAAGGTGCTTTGAGACTATACAGATTTGCTGTTTCTCCGCTAAATTTTGCCCACTAATGTTAGCATCCTTCAGCAGATCTTTCCAGCAACAATTATTACTGGGATGTTTTAATGGTAATTTTTCTATTATCTTCTTTTCTCCTAGATTTGTTAAAGTAGATCTCTTCTGTAAGGAAAGGTTATTTCCTATTCTATTATTTATCTCAGTATGAACTCATGGATATTTATTTTATTCTATGGGTTGTAATTCAATACTGTTATTTATTTTATTGTTCAACTTAATCCATGTGTGATGTAAGGCCTAAAATGAAGGTCTATTATTATGTGTTGCCTTGACATCTGGTGAGATCAGGAGGGCTTCAAATGGCCTAATCACAAGTTTCCCTCCTCATTCTGCTCCTGCAGGTAAGTCCCCTAGCCAAACAATTCTCCTTATCGAGGGGTCCAGGCACAGTGCCTGCTTACCCCTGAGTAGTGGGTTTCAGTTCTCTGCCAAACGGCAGAATTATTCAAACAAGCCAATTGCATCCTCCTGTAGGAACCAGGGGGAATCCACCCTCCTTTTTTTTTTTTCTGGCCACGCCACACGGCATGCGGATCAAACCCCTGCATGCGCCCTACATTGAAAGCAAGGAGTCTTAACCACTGGACCACCAGGGAAGTCCCCACCCTCTTGATACTACAAGCTTGCCTCCTGCGGACACTGCTTGGTCACTATGTTCCCAAGTGCAACACCCTTGTGTCCTTATGTGACATGTGATGCCCTAGTCCCCTGGGCTGTGAGTATATGTGACCAATAAACTTTTATCAATCTCATCTGTCTAGTGTTGGGTGTCATGTGTTTGGCCATTCTCATAATCCTAGGATAGGAATCCTTCCCTCGCTAATAGGGTGAAGAGGAGGAGATTAAAACAGCACCTTAAGCCACTGGGAGTTATTCCATGTTCTTCCTGTACCCTTTTGAGTTGCAGAAGTGGTTGATTCTTTGGCTGGGCAGAGAAAATACAAGGTAAACCTGGAGCAACTTGTGGTACCAGTAAGAAAGTGTTCTTTTGCATTTTAAGGTTTTTTGTTGTTTTTGTTTTGTTGTTGTTTTTATTTTTCACAACCAAAGTTTTGTTGTTGTTGTTGTTGTTTTCCCCACAGAGTGTTGCAGTTTCCAAAGTTGTAGCTCTAGTAATTTTCCATCTACCGTAATCATTTTCATACACCTTAGTTTACTTATAATTCTGAAAATAATTTTCTAACTGTAATACGAAGTTCTAGGTTCCAAGAACGTACCAGACTTTTTCATTGCATGGAGTCTACTAACAATTGTGTTTACAGCACAACATTTGGAATTTTCTGTGTGTGTTCCATTAAACTGCCAGATCTTCTACATTTGTTGCTTCCCCATGGAGAGCCCTGTCATGCTCCTTGGTAAGTTATATGAAGTTATATACAGTAATCCTCATTTAACTAGCTACAGACTCCTCAAGCAGCAGTCACTTCTGGGAAGCTGGGACTCATAGCAGGAAACAAAAGAGAGCCAGAACATTGCTACTTCAAAGCTGCATGTCTGAAACTTTCAAACCAAAGAAGCTACACAAAATACTTTGAGCAACTTTGCATTTGTTAATTGTATCCAAAAGGTCAGCAAATAATGGATAGTCTTTCCAGCCTAAAACAAACTTTTTATTTTATTTTACTTTATTTTATTTTATTTATTTTTGTTTGTCTATTTTTTTATCTGGGGCTTCAGATGACTGAGATGTATATCTCAAAATGAAATTCCACCTTATAAATGAATAATAACACATAATGAAAAGTGAGTTATGTAACAAAACATAAAAAAAATTAACTTTGTGAGGATGATGGGGTCACAGGCATTATTTTTCTCTAACTAGCTTTAATAATGGGCTTATAAGTTATTAAAAAATGTGATTGAAAAACACAAACATAAAAACATTAAAAAAGTGTACTTTCAATGAAAGTTCTTCCCTTAAAGCTGTCATCTTAGAAAAATACACACTTTCCAGCAATTATGCTATACCTCCAAGACCCTTTAGAATTCCGTTCTGAAAAATATCTTCAGAGTAAGTTTATAAGCCACATAAGAAAAATGTGATCACCATTTTAATAGTCACAACCTATTTCTTTAAATGAAAATCTTGCTCCCTAGTTTAATCACCAACTTTATTCACAGCTTTGGCTCCAAATTTTGGCTGCTTCTAAAAAAATTGAACTTCCAAACAAATTGTATTACCACTCAGACTATTCAAATAACCTGGCTCAGACTTGTTAAGTAATTTCACCTAGCTTCTAAGATCATCCAAGTTTCCCTTATCATCTGGTATCTAAAAATTTGGATACCATTGCCCCCTTAATCGTCACTACTTAATCCAGGATTAGACCACTTTCGTTCCTAATGTAAAAAGGTAACAAAGAAGCTCACCTTCACTTTCCCAGAATATGAATTCATTAAAACTGAAACAGTAATTGATTTTCTTACCAGTTATCAATGTTTCCTCAACCTTTAGCACAGTGCTTGACTCATAGAATATGTTGATTAAATGTTTATCTAAAAGGCAATAATTGTGTGAAGAAATGATAATATCCCCCTAGATGCTGATTTCCACCATTATCAAGAGCTCAAAATGTCAAAACACAGCCTTCTATTTTGTTACCCAGTGGCCCAAGCTAAATGAAAATTTTTAGTACGTTTTACAATGTAAAATTTCACTTGCATTATTTAATTTTATTTTCCTCACAGCCCTCTGAGGTAGTTACTTTGGCTATTCTGTACAAAAGATAATGAAACTAAAACATGGGATGATCACACAAACCTCATTGTTAAGAAGGGGTAGAATGAGGCTTCAACCAAGCCTCACTGTGTGTATACAAAAGATATCTCTTCTGCTAGTCCAACTACCCAAAACAATGAGCAATCACCTTCTAAGCAAACTGACCACCCTCTGTTAGCAAGAGAGATTTCAATTCATGGCCCTGAATCCAAAATATCAGTAAAGACCCTTACTCACTAGTTTTCTCTGGAAAACTTCAGAGTAGAGGGATCTCTTTATTTTAGGTCCTCCTTTCCCCTTCTATTTTCATCCCTGAAAGGCCCTGTGAGGACACAATTCATATCAGTAGTATTCACATTCCAAATGTGATTGCCCTTGTTCTGGTTTATATTAGGGATAAGGAAGAAAGAAGATACACTGAATATCTCCTAGTGTGACCAAAAGTGGGGGTCTGGCTGCTCCCTGCTCAAAAGCCTATAAAGAGGCAAGGTTGGTGGAAAGGAATGTTTGCTTTATTTTGGAGGCTGGCAACCTGGAGGGATGGGGAGGGTGGATGCCCATCCAAAGGCCGACTCCCCCCACTGCCCCCCGGCCGACAATCAGGGCAAGAGCTTTTATTAGTAGAGGGAGGGGGCTACATGCAGAATCAGCACAGTCAGCTCCGACAGTCATCATGAATTTGGTCATGTGATGGTCTGACCAGCGTCACCTTGATTGTTTTAGGTAGAATTAATCTTCAGTTCCAGGGTCAGTTTGTTCCCATTTCTTTGAGGCCAGTTCTCGGAATTACGGCAGCTTCTGTCATGGCTATAGCCTGGTCATCATGTAGTTCACTTCTTCCACCTGGTGTGGGTTTCAGTATCTACAAGGCAGCTCAAATGATATGGTTCAGAATATTATCTATAGCCCTTGAAGAGGAACTAAAAGTCCTTGACTTTGTTTAATGCCTAAACTATTATTATTTAGTCTTGTTGGAGTGTTTTCCTTTGTTTTTGCATTTTCTCACTTCTCTGATTAAACTTATTCTTTGGCTAAAGTTTTCCCACAGACAAAAGGCAGGCTGAGGATATGGGGGACAAGGACCATAGGATTCTGCTCTGTTTCACTAGGATGACTGACCATCTGGTTTGCCTGGGACTGAGGGGTTTCCCAGGGCATGGGACTTTCAGTGCTAAAACTGGGACAATCCCAGGCCATCCGGATGGTTGATAACCACGGTCCATATACAAACCCAGGAATCTGAACCAGATTGCAAATTCCTCAAAGGCTGCAGCCATGACTTATAGGTCTACTTTAGCACCCAGTACATACTGTTTGATCAACAGATTGAAGAGTTTAAAAGGTTTGGGAAAAAAGAAACTATCCACCAATTGTCTAAAGAAAAGTCTTGCAGTCTAAGTGATTACCTGGGAGGATGGGTCTGAAAACAAACAAGCCATAGAAGATGCTGCTCAGATTCTATCTTCTTATAGCTCTTGGAGTCATTAAGAACCACAATGACCTATCCCACATTGACCACGCATGCACTGAATATTTATTATATACTAAATCTCTCATAACCAAAGAAGGAGAAGTCTCTAGCCTCAAGGAACTTGCAGTCTATGATGGAAGGCATATAAGTAAATAATTTCCAATGCATTGTAATGAATGCAGCAATAAAAATATGCACAAGTAACAGTGGCAGCACAGGGAAATAGTCTTCCCTGAGGTTGGAGGAAATCTCAGAGAGAGAGTGAAAAGCTATTGGATCATGGTAGAGGAAGTGGGAGTTATCCAGGCAGAATAGTGCAGAAACAGCATTCCAGAGAAGGATCAGGCTGTGCAAAGATATAGGAACATGCCAATAATAGGGTATGTGCAGGAAATTAGAAGCTTTCTGATATTTATGGAGCATAAATTACATGAGGGGGGACAGTTTCAGAGAGAGGAAAAAGCTGGAGATATTCGTGGGATCCGATCACAAAGTATCTGTTAAGAATATTATGCTCTTTCCTATTGGTATTAGAGAGTCATTGAAGGTTTTCAAGTAGGGGAGAGACATGCTCAGATTTACTTTTAAGAAAAGCCATGGTGGAGGATGGAAAGGGCCAGGTTAAGACAAGTGAGGGAGATCAGGATAGAGCTGAATTAATGAATGAGACAGCATAATGTTCTACATTTTTCACATTATACTATCAACTGTTTTTATTTCACATGAATTTGAGAAATAACTGAGTGCCAGTCCCACTTTCCCTCTTCCCACTTTTGTCCCAATGTTTCATAAGTGCACATCAGAATAAAATGCAACTCTCTACTCCTCCACACGAAGGCATCTAGTGTGCTGTCCTTGTTCTTTGGCATTTATGGCATTATACTAGCTCAATTTCCATCATCCCCCAAGCTCAGCAGGCAGAAACCAAGCAAACCAAGGCCCCATTTGGTTAGTCAGGATTGCAATAAGGTGACTGTAATACAGAAGTAATATTTTACTTCACTGGCTCCACTGGATTCTTTACATTGTCTCCATTTTGAAAAGCTTTACATTTAGAGATTCTTCCCTTTTTCTTTTTCCAGGTCTCATCCCCCAGGGGCAGATTCACCATAGGGTGTTGCTAGCGGCTTGCAGATAGAAACAAAGCACAGCTGGAGTCTCCAAATGCAGCAGTTCCCTGAAGATTTGCTGAGGTTCAACATCACTTTGGGAAACAAATAATGGGGGGTATGAGGAAAGATGAAGCTCTCTGAATTTAATCCCAGGTGTCTTCTGTCCTACAGCTGCTACAGAACTCACCTTGAATTTTGCAGGTTCCAAAGGGCTTTGTTACCTAACAGGAGTTGGCAGCCTCTTTTCACCACAGCCTGCACCCCACCATCACGCCACTACGAAGTCAAAATGGCACCAAGATTGATTTTCTTGGGCACAGATACCACTGCTGGATCCATGAGAATCAGCAAACAGGAAACTTCCATCTTTTGTTTTATAAACTAGAAATCCTTAGCCTTGCTCTTTTGGTGTGTGTAACTTGAACTACCTCAGGGATTTACGATTTATCATCTTATACATCAGTCTTGGTTCACATCCATATTTGCCCCTTTCTAATTTCACCCCGATCCTACACACACACACACACACACACACACACAGACACACACACACACACACACACACACCCCTCTTCCCACCCCCCTCCCCTTCTAAGAATATCCTCTCTGCTCTGGTCATCCTGGTCATCCAACAAGGCTACAAATGGGTCCAACCTTGTCTATAAGCAAACCTTGGCCAATCCTGATCACTTCAATTTCAAATACTCCTATAGGGTATTCCATTCAATATTCACTGAGCCTACTAGCATCCTACAATGTGCCAATAGTTGCACTAAACATATGAAAACATTTGGTTTGTGTGTGTGTGTGTGTACCCCTTGTTCTATGTTTCTTTTCCCCTCTTTCTACATGATCCGGGTTTAATTGAGCATTTTTATGATTCTATTTCATCTCCACTAATTGTGTATTACTCGTACCTCTTTTTCTAATGTTTTTAGTAGTGAAGATAAGGACTACTATATGCATTTTAAAGTAAGTCCCAGGAATTCCCTGGTGGTCCAGTAGTTAGGACTCACACTTTCACTGCCAAGGGCCCGGGTTCAATCCCTGGTCAGGGAACTAAGATCCCACAAGCCAATAAATAAATAAATAAATAAATAAATAAATAAATAAATAAAAGTAAGTCCTCTTTCTCCCTTTAGAGACCTGTTTTTTCCAGAGTTTTAGTTACTCATTTGGCCTGAAAACTTAGTTCTCTGGAAGGTTCAAGAAAGTTCATTCACTTTCAGTTTGTCTAGCTTTTTCTCTGTTTTTAAACTGACAGCAATGCTCATTCAAGTTCTCTACACCTTTGGGGTGAAAACAGAAGCTCCAAAACATTTTACAAAATAAATATGTTTCTGGTTGGCAGAAAGACAAAAGTACATTTTATCCTTAACTGTACACTTATAAATAACATAATCAAAAATATTGACAAATATGAACTCTGTAGTTTTAAAAATATTTTTTAATTTAAACTGGAAAAATGTATACATCTTCATGTTCCACTGCTAAAATTGATGTCTAATTTATGAAGATATTTAATAAAAACTTATATAATTTTGGTTGCATTTTAAATTTGCTTCATAGTTTGAAAAAAATGCCAAGCTACCAAGTTATTATTAATTATACCCTCCATTATATTTTACACTATAAATATTACACACAATATGTATGATAAATAAATAAAGGACTCCCGATAAACTGCCTGAATGCCAGTTTCTGGATACAGTAGAGAGTTCACCAAGTTAATTGTCAATTTATGAGCACTGTCTAGAGAGCTAACCAGGCTCTCCCCGCTGACTCTTTGCTCACCTTTTTAAAAATTCTAAACTTCCTTCACAGAATGCACTTCCTCGTTCCTCCTACAAAGACCAGTGCAAATGTTAACTTCCCCATAAAGCTTTTTCCACCATTTCATCTCAAATAAATTGTTCCTTCCTTTGTACTCGTAAAACACTTTTTCTCGATTCTTATAATAGATTCATCTATGAATCCTCAAAGACCCTGGAAATAACTCAATTTCAACGAGCAGTTAACAAATGTCATTCAAATATATTCATTTCTACAGAATGTTATGTGGGATATAAAGTAGTTCTTCTGCAAATCTCAGTTGCAGGTGAGATGCTGCTTAAGAAATTAAAAACCCGGACCCGGAGGAAGATGGCGGAAGAGTAAGACGCGGAGATCACCTTCCTCCCCACAGATACATCAGAAATTCATCTACACGTGGAACAACTCCTACAGAACACCTACTGAACGCTGGCACAAGACTTCAGACCCCCCAAAAGGCAAGAAACTCCCCACATACCTGGGTAGGGCAAAAGAAAAAAAGAATAAACAGAGACAATAGGATATGGACGGGACCTGCACCAGTGGGAGGGAGCCGTGAAGGAGGGAAGGTTTCTACACACTACAAGCCCCTTCGAGGGCGGAGACTGCAGGTGGCGGAGGGGGAAAGCTTCGGAGTAGCGGAGGAGAGCACAGCAACAGGGGTGCGGAGGGCAAAGCGGAGAGATTCTGGCACAGAGGATCGGTGCCCTCAGGCACACACCAGCCCGAGAGGCTTGTCTGCTCGGCTGCCGGGGCGGGCGGGGCTGGGAGCTGAGGCTCGGGTATCGGCTTTCAGTCGGAGCAAGGGGAGAGGACTGGGGCTGGCGGCAGGAAGAGAGCCTGAAGGGGTTAGTGCACCACGGCTAGCCCGGAGGGAGTCCGGGGAAAGGGTCTGGAGCTGCCAAAGAGGCAAGAGACTTTTTTCCCTTTTGTTTCCTGGTGCGCGAGGAGAGGGCATTAAGAGGGCTGCTTGGGGAAGCACCGGAGACAGGCGCGAGCCGCGGGTAAGGCGCGGACCTCGGAGACGGGCGTGGGACGCCGCCGCCGCGGGGCCTGTGTGCGAGCGCGGGTCACTGTCCACCCCGCCTTCCGGGGGGCCTGTGCACCCCGCCACTGCCGAGGTCCCGGGACCCGGGAACGGCTTTCCCGGGAAAGCGCACGGAGCGCTACGGGCTGCTGCAACGTCACGCCGGCCTCTGCCGCCGCAGGCCCGCCCCACACTGCGCGCCCCTCCCTCCACTCTGCCTGAGTGAGCCAGAGCCCCCGAATCAGCGGCTCCTTTAAACCCGTCCTGTCTGAGCGAAGAACGGACGCCCTCCGGCGACCTACGCGCAGAAGCGGGGCCAGGTCCAAGGCTGAGACCCGGGAGTTGTGAGAGCAGAGACAGGGAAATCTCTCTGTGCAGCCTCGGAGGCAGCGGATTAAAGCTCCAAGGTCCATTTGATGTGCCCTGCGTCTGTGGAGTGCATGAATGGACAGTGAATCATCCCAAATTGAGGAAGTGGACTTTGAGGACAAGATTTAAGACTTTCCCCCCTTTTTCCTCTTTTTACAATGAATTATCCCAAACTAAGGAGGTGGACTTAGCAAGATTTCAGACTTCTCGCCCTTTTCCTCTTTTTACAACGAATTATCCCAAATTGAGGAGGTGGACTTGGAGAGCAAGATTTTTGATTTTTCCCCCTGCTCTCTTTTTGTGAATGTGTATGTGTAATCTTCTGTGTAAGATTCTCTCTGTATAGCTTTGCTTCCACCATATGTCCCAGGGTTCTTTCGGTCCGTGTTTTTTTTCAATAATTACTTTTTAATTTTAATAACGCTACTATATTTCATACTTTATTCTATTTTACTTTACCTGCTCTTTCTTTTTTTCCTCCCTTCCCTTCCTCCCTCCCTCCCTCCGCTCCTCCTTTCCTTCTTTCTTTTTCTTTCCTCCATCCCTCCCTCCCTCCCACCCTTCTTCTTTCCACTTTCTTTTTCTTTCCTTCCTCCCTCCCTCCCTCCCTCCTGTCTTTCTTTCTTTCTTTCCTTCCTCCCTCCCTCCCTCTCTTCTTCCATTCACTCTTCCTTTTGCTTTCATTCCTCCCTCCCTCCCTCCTTTCTTTCCTTTCTTTCCATCCTTCCTCCCTCCCTCCTTTCTTTCTTTCTTCCTTCCTTCCTTCCTTACTTCCCTTCTTCCTTTCTTTCAATCTCTCTTTCTTTCTTCTACAAATTATTTCTTTCTACTTTTTCTCACTGTTATTCTGAGCCGGGTGGATGAAAGGCTCTTGGTGCTGCAGCCAGGAGTTAGTGCTGTGCCTCTGAAGTGGGAGAGCCAACTTCAGGACACGGGTCCACAAGAGACCTCCCAGCTCCACATAATATCAAGCAGCGAAAATCTCCCAGGGATCTCCATCTCAACACCAGCACCCAGCTTCAGTCAACGACCAGCAAGCTACAGTGCTGGTCACCCTATGCCAAGCAACTAGCAAGGCAGGAACACAACCCCACCCATTAGCAGAGAGGATACCTAAAAACATAATAAGGCCACAGGCACCCCAAAACACACCACCAGACGTGGACCTGTCCACCAGAAAGACAAGATCGAGCTTCAACCACCAGAACACAGGCATTAGTCCCCCCCACCAGGAAGCCTACACAACCTACTGAAACAACCTTAGCCACGGGGGACAGACACCAAAAACAACGGGAACTACAAATCTGCAGCCTGCAAAAAGGAGACCCCAAACACAGTAACATAAGCAAAATGAGAAAGCAGAAAAACACACAGCAGGTGAAGGAGCAAGATAAAAACCTACCAGACCTAACAAATGAAGAGGTAATAGGCAGTCTACCTGAAAAAGAATTCAGAATAATGATAGTAAAGCTGATCCAAGATTCTATCTCCCAGATCCAAAATCTTGGAAATAGAATAGACAATATGCAAGAAACAGTTAACAAGGACCTAGAAGAACTAAAGATGAATCAAGCATCGATTAAAAACACAATAAATGAAATGAAAAATACTCTAGATGAGAACAATAGCAGAATAACTGAGGCAGAAGAACGGATAAGTGAGGTGGAAGATAAAATAGTGGAAATAACTGATGCAGAGCAAAATAAAGAAAAAAGAATGAAAAGAACAGAGGACAGTCTCAGAGACCTCTGGGACAACATTAAACGCACCAACATTCGAATTATAGGGGTTCCAAAGGAAGAAGAGAAAAAGAAAGGGACTGAGAAAATATTTGAAGAGATTATAGTTGAAAACTTCCCTAATATGGGAAAGGAAATAGTTAATCAAGTCCAGGAGGCACAGAGTGTCCCATACAGAATAAATCCAAGGAGAAATGCGCCAAGACACATATTAATCAAACTGTCAAAAATTAAACACAAAGAAATCATATTAAAAGCAGCAAGGGAAAAACAACAAATAACACACAAGGGAATCCCCATCAGGTTAACAGCTGATCTCTCAGCAGAAACTCTACAAGCCAGAAGGGAGTGGCAGGACATAATTAAAGTGATGAAGGAGAGAAACCTGCAACCAAGGTTACTCTACCCAGCAAGGATCTCATTCAGATTTGATGGAGAAATTAAAACATTTACAGACAAGCAAAAGCTGAGAGAGTTCAGCACCACCAAACCAGCTTTACAACAAATGCTAAAGGAACTTCTCTAGGCAAGAAACACAAGAGAAGGAAAAGACCTACAATAACGAACCCAAAGCCATTAAGGAAATGGGAATAGGAACATACATATCAATAATTACCTTAAATGTAAATGGACTAAATGCTCCCACCAAAAGACACAGAGTGGCTGAATGGATACAAAAACAAGACCCATATATATGCTGTCTACAAGAGACCCACTTCAGACCTAGAGACACATACAGATTGAAAGTAAGGGGATGGAAAAAGATATTCCATGCAAATGGAAATCAAAAGAAAGCTGGAGTAGCAATTCTTATATCAGACAAAATAGACTTTAAAATAAAGACTATTAGAAGAGACAAAGAAGGACACTACATAATGATAAAGGGATCGATCCAAGAAGAAGATATAACAATTGTAAATATTTATGCACCCAACATAGGAGCACCTCAATACATAAGGCAAATACTAACAGCCATAAAAGGGGAAATCGACAGTAACACATTCATAGTAGGGGACTTTAACACCCCACTTTCAGCAATGGACAGATCATCCAAAATGAAAATAAATAAGGAAACACAAGCTTTAAATGATACATTAAACAAGATGGACTTAATTGATATTTATAGGACATTCCATCCAAAAACAACAGAATACACATTTTTGTCAAGTGCTCATGGAACATTCTCCAGGATAGATCATATCTTGGTTCACAAATCAAGCCTTGGTAAATTTAAGAAAATTGAAATTGTATCAAGTATCTTTTCCGACCACAATGCTATGAGACTAGACATCAATTACAGGAAAAGATCTGTAAAAAATACAAACACATGGAGGCTAAACAATACACTACTCAATAATGAAGTGATCACTGAAGAAATCAAAGAGGAAATTAAAAAAATACCTAGAAACAAATGACAATGGAGACACGACGACGCAAAACCTATGGGACGCAGCAAAAGCAGTTCTAAGGGGGAAGTTTATAGCAATACAATCCCACCTTAAGAAACAGGAAACATTTCGAGTAAACAACCTGACCCTGCACCTAAAGCAATTAGAGAAAGAAGAACAAAAAACCCCCAAAGTTAGCAGAAGGAAAGAAATCATAAAGATCAGATCAGAAATAAATGACAAAGAAATGAAGGAAACGATAGCAAAGATCAACCAAACTAAAAGCTGGTTCTTTGAGAAGATAAACAAAATTGACAAACCATTAGCCAGACTCATCAAGAAAAGAAGGGAGAAGACTCAAATCAATAGAATTAGAAATGAAAAAGGAGAAGTAACAACTGACACTGCAGAAATACAAAAGATCATGAGAGATTACTATAAGCAACTCTATGCCAATAAAATGGACAACCTGGAAGAAATGGACAAATTCTTAGAAATGCACAACCTGCCAAGACTGACTCAGGAAGAAATAGAAAATATGAATAGACCAATCACAAGCACTGAAATTGAAACTGTGATTAAAAATCTTCCATCAAACAAAAGCCCAGGACCAGATGGCTTCACAGGCGAATTCTATCAAACATTTAGAGAAGAGCTAACACCCATCCTTCTCAAACTCTTCCAAACAATATCAGAGGAAGGAACACTCCCAAACTCATTCTACGAGGCCACCATCACCTTGATACCAAAACCAGGCAAGGATGGCACAAAGAAAGAAAACTACAGGCCAATATCACTGATGAACATAGATGCAAAAATCCTCAACAAAATACTAGCAAACAGAATCCAACAGCACATTAAAAGGATCATACACCATGATCAAGTGGGGTTTATTCCAGGAATGCAAGGATTCTTCAATATACGCAAATCAATCAATGTGATACACCATATTAACAAGTTGAAGGAGAAAAACCATATGATCATCTCAATAGATGCAGAGAAAGCTTTCGACAAAATTCAACACCCATTTATGATAAAAACCCTGCAGAAAGTAGGCATAGAGGGAACTTTCCTCAACATAATAAAGGTCATATATGAGAAACCCACAGCCAACATTGTCCTCAATGGTGAAAAACTGAAACCATTTCCACTAAGATCAGGAACAAGACAAGGCTGCCCACTCTCACCACTCTTATTCAACCTAGTTTTGGAAGTTTTAGCCACAGCAATCAGAGAAGAAAAGGAAATAAAAGGAATCCAAATTGGAAAAGAAGAAGTAAAGCTGTCACTGTTTGCAGATGACATGATACTATACATAGAGAATCCTAAAGATGCTACCGAAAAACTACTAGAGCTAATCAATGAATTCGGTAAAGTAGCAGGATACAAAATTAATGTACAGAAATCTCTGGCATTCCTGTACACTAATGATGAAAAATCTGAAAATGAAATCAAGAAAACACTCCCATTTACCATTGCAACAAAAAGAATAAAATATCTAGGAATAAACCTACCTAAGGAGACAAAAGACCTGTATGCAGAAAATTATAAGACACTGATGAAAGAAATTAAGGATGATACAAATAGATGGAGAGATATACCATACTCCTGGATTGGAAGAATCAATATTGTGAAAATGACTCTACTACCCAAAGCAATCTACAGATTCAATGCAATCCCTATCAGACTACCACTGGCATTTTTCAAAGAACTAGAACAAAAAATTTCAAAATTTGTTTGGAAAAACAAAAGACCCCGAATAGCCAAAGCAATCTTGAGAATGAAAAACGGAGCTGGAGGAATCAGGCTCCCTGACTTCAGACTATACTACAAAGCTACAGTAATTAAGACAGTGTGGTACTGGCATAAAAACAGAAAGATAGATCAGTGGATCAGGATAGAAAGCCCAGAGATAAACCCACGCACATATGGCCAACTTATCTTTGATAAAGGAGGCAGGAATGTACAGTGGAGAAAGGACAGCCTCTTCAATAAGTGGTGCTGGGAAAACTGGACAGGGACATGTAAAAGTTTGAGATTAGATCATTCCCTAACACCATACACAAAAATAAGCTCAAAATGGATTAAAGACCTAAATGTAAGGCCAGAAACTATCAAACTCTTAGAGGAAAACATAGGTAGAACACTCTATGACATAAATCACAGCAGGATCCTTTTGGACCCACCTCCTAGAGAAATGGAAATAAAAACAAAGATAAACAAATGGGACCTAATGAAACTTCAAAGCTTTTGCACAGCAAAGGAAACCATAAACAAGACCAAAAGACAACCCTCAGAATGGGAGAAAATATTTGCAAATGAAGCAACTGACAAAGGATTAATCTCCAAAATTTATAAACAGCTCATGCAGCTCAATAGCAAAAAAACAAACAACCCAATCCAAAAATGGGCAGAAGACTTAAATAGGCATTTCTCCAAAGAAGATATACAGACTGCCAACAAACACATGAAAGAATGCTCAACATCACTAATCATTAGAGAAATGCAAATCAAAACTACAATGAGATATCATCTCACACCAGTCAGAATGGCCATCATGAAGAAATCTAGAAACAATAAATTCTGGAGAGGGTGTGGAGAAAAGGGAACACTCTTGCACTGCTGGTGGGAATGTGAATTGGTACAGCCACTATGGAGAACAGTATGGAGGTTCCTTAAAAAACTAAAAATAGAACTACCATATGACCCAGCAATCCCACTACTAGGCATATACCCTGAGAAAACCATAATTCAAAAAGAGACATGTACCAAAATGTTCATTGCAGCTCTATTCACAATAGCCCGGAGCTGGAAACAACCTAAGTGTCCATCATCGGATGAATGGATAAAGAAGATGTGGCACATATATACAATGGAATATTACTCAGCCATAAAAAGAAACGAAACTGAGCTATTTGTAATGAGGTGGATAGACCTAGAGTCTGTCATACAGAGTGAAGTAAGTCAGAAAGAGAAAGACAAATACCGTATGCTAACACATATATATGGAATTTTTAAAAAAATGTCATGAAGAACCTAGGGGTAAAACGGGAATAAAGACACAGACCTACTTGAGAATGGACTTGAGGATATGGGGAAGGGGAAGGGTATGCTCTGACAAAGCGAAAGAGAGGCATGGACATATATACACTACCAAACGTAAGGTAGATAGATAGTGGGAAGCAGCCGCATAGCACAGGGAGATCAGCTCGGTGCTTTGTGACCGCCTGGAGGGGTGGGATGGGGAGGGTGGGAGGGAGGGAGATGCATAAGGGAAGGGATGTGGGAACAGATGTATATGTATGACTGATTCACTTTGTTATAAAGCAGAAACTAATAAAAAAATAAAAAGAAAAAAATAAAAAGAAATTAAAAACCGTGTTTACATCCACAAATAATAAACTCGGTAAATAAATTTTAAAACTTCAACACTACAGTACACTTTGCATTCATTACACATGATGATATATGTATGATGATATGATGATATACAGCCTTAGTAATTGGCATAGAAACTTGTCTGTTATTTAATATTGGTTGTAAAATTTGATTATAAAATTGTATGTATTACACTGTTAAATGCATAATTTATAGTATTTATTATAATATTTACTAATACATATGTATAATTCTGATAGACTAGACACCAAAATATAGCAGTCATTTTGTCCAGGTAGCAGGTTTAGAGATACATTTTACATATTCTTTATACTTTTCTATATTATATGAATATTTTATAATGAATGTCTATTGTTTTTATGATGAGAGAAACACCAAAAAATTATTTCAATATTAGGAAAAATACATGGGAAAATAATGTTGGGGGAACGAAAATCTTGAGTGAACTGATGAAAGCTCTTAAACAGTAAATAAACAACAAAAGCATTAAGTATGTGAAATGAGGTGATGAATGTGTTAATTATCTAGATTTTGGTAATCATTCCACAACGCATATCAAATCATCACATTGTACACTTCAAATATATGCAATTATATTTGTCAATTAATCCTCAGTAAAGTTAAAAACAACAACAAGAACAGCACACTAAACAAAGAGCTCACCAATGATATTCTACAAATCTTAAATTCTTAATAATGGTATTTGTACAATTAATTTCCATTTACCATCCCTTGCCTGCTAGAAGCTTTTAAACCACACACCCTTCCTCTGCTGTTTCAAGGCAACACTCATAAATATCTCTTTTATTTCAGGTAATATACATGCTAAGAGGAATGCTTTCTGTCTGGTTCTCAAAACAAATGTCCCATGACTCTCTTTCCTTCTTTTTTCTTAATTCACAACATTCTTCTGTTGAAACAGTAATACATGCAAATGGTAAAATTTTTCAACAAGGCAAAGCGTATAGAATATAAGAGAGATCTCCCTACCACCCTGGACAACCAGATCCTCCTTTCCTTAGAGGCACACACTATTTACAGTGTCTTCTGTATGCTTTCATACAGAAGTGATATCCATTTTTCTTTTACACAAATAAGAGCATACTTTTCACACTGTTCTGTATTCTCCTTTTGTACAGTTAATCATATACAGGCATACCTCAGACATATTGCACGTCCAGTTCCAGCCCACTGAAATAAAGTGAATATTGCAATGAAGAGAGTCACAATTTTTTGGTTTCCCAGTGCATATAGAAGTTATGTTTACACTATACTGCTGTCTATTAAGTGTGCAATAGCATGTCTTAAAAAACAATGTATAGGGTTTCCCTGGTGGCGCGGTGGTTGAGAGTCCGCCTGCCGATGAAGGGGACAGGGGTTCGTGTCCCGGTCCGGGAGGATCCCGCATGCCGTGGAGCGGCTAGGCCCGTGAGCCATGGCCGCTGGGCCTGCGCGTCCGGAGCCTGTGCTCCGCAGCGGGAGAGGCCACAGCGGTGAGAGGCCCGCGAACCGCAACCACAAAAAAACAATGTATATACCTTAATTTAAAAATACTTTAGGGCTTTCCTGGTGGCGCAGTGGTTGAGAGTCTGCCTGCCGATGCAGGGGACACGGGTTCATGCCCTGGTCCGGGAAGATCCCACATGCCGTGGAGCGGCTAGGCCCGTGAGCCGTGGCCGCTGAGCCTGTGCGTCCGGAGCCTGTGCTCCGCAATGAGAGAGGACACAACAGTGAGAGGTCTGCGTACTGAAAAAAAAAAAAAAAAGAATCCAGGCTTATCTTTTTTTCTCTCAAAATAGATAACCAGCTGTCTCAACATTATTTATTGAGCAATTTATCTTTTCCACTTTAAAACAAGTACTCTTATCATATACTAAATTCCCATATTTACTTTGGTCTACTTTTGGACTGTTTTCTGTTTTATTGAACTGACTGTGTATGTGCCAAACACTTTTATTTACCATGCCTGCATAGTACATTTTAATATCTGGTCAGGTGAGGCCTGTCTCGTAGCTTTTCTTTTTCAGAAATTATTTTGCCCACTCTGTTCTTAATTTATACCTAAAAAAAGTAATGCCTGTTGTCACAAATGACAAGATTTCATTCTTTTTTATGGCTGAGTAATACTCCATTATATATATTGATATGTGTATAATACTTCATTACATATAAATATATCTTCTTTATCCATCCATGTCAATGGACACTTAGGTTGCTTCCATATCTTGGCAATTGTAAATAATGCTGCAATGAACACTGAGGTGCATATATCTTTTCAAATTAATGTTTTCATTTTCTTCAACTAAATACCCAGGAGTGGGATTGCTGGATCATATGGTAGTTCTATTTTTAATTTTTTTAGGAACCTCCATGCTGCTTTCCACAGTGGCTGCACCAATTTATGTTCCCACCAACAGGGTACTAGGGTTCCCTTTTTCCCATGTCCTCACCAACACTTGTTATTTCTTGTCTTTTTGATGATAACCATTCTGACAGGTGTGAAGTGGTATCTCGTGGTTTTGATTTGCATTTTCCTAATGATTAGTGATGTTGAGCATCTTTTCATGTGCTTGTTGGCCATCTGTATATCTTCTTTGGAAAAATGCTTATTCAGGTCCTCTGCCCATTTTGTAATCAGATTTTTTTTTTGATATTTAGTTGTCTTGCCATTTGATAACATGGATGGACCTGGAGGGTATTATGCTTACTGAAATAAGTATGCCAGAGAAAGGCAAATACTGTATGCTTTCACTTCTATGTGGAATCTAAAAAATAAAGCAAATGAACAAATATAACAAACCAGAAACAGACTCATATATACAGAGACCTAACTAGTGGTTGCCAGAGAAGAGAGGGGTAGGGGAATGGGTTAAATGATACAAACTACCAGTTATAAAATAAATAAGTCACTGGGATGTAATAAACAACACAGGGAATAGTCAATAAATTATAATAATTTTTATGGTGCATATCTATAAAAATATTGAATGGCTATGTTGTACACCTAAAACTAATATAATATTGTAAATCAACTATACTTCAATTAAAAAAATTAATGCCTACTTCCTTGATCCTTGAGTGGTCAATGTTTTATTCACCTCCACTTCACCTTGTTGGGGAGGGAGGGAGTCCTATTTTAGCGTTATAGGGATGGTTGAGCACATGACAAACACTTGACAAGTGAGACTGACAACAGTTTATTAGTCATATATATTCACAACCTGGGGAAGGAGAACACCATGCCATGCAGGGCCACACAGGTGTTGCATTCAGGTATAGAATGGACGAGCAGGGGCTGTGGAAGGCAGGCTTTCTAGTAAACAAGAGGATGAGGTGCCCTCTGGTTCCTATGGGAGCATGTGATTGGTTTGTAGAAGTAATTCTGCTGGTTGGAAGGGAACTGAAACCTGCATAAGCAGGCACTATGCCTCGTCCCTGTGATGAGGAGTGTTGTTTGACTAGGGGACCTCATTCAGATGAGCACAATGGGAAAGGGGAACTTGCAGTTAGGCTATCTGAGACCCCTCTGGTTTTCCCAAGATGTAAAGGCACCCATAATATTAGGACTTATTCTACAGTTTACCCTTGACATCACTTTAAACGTTGATGATGAGTAAGACTTCTAGGGAGTAAGAGAAGTACCTCCCTAGAAAGCAAAGTAGTTACTTTGACCAGGGGGAAAAGGACTTGGTGAGATTGTTGTAAAAAATATAATCTTTAGAAGTGTCCCTTTTTATGGCCAATAAAGTATATTGAGGGGATTGTGTGGCATTGTGGTAGAGAGTACATGTCCCCAGAGGGGACACATTTAGATTAATCAATCCCTGTGGCAAAGGTAATAACCAGCATGGGGTCCACTTGACATTTTAAAACTAAAATAGGAGTTCTTCGAGAAGCCCATGATGCCTCCCAATTAAGCCAGCTGCCGGGGCCTATAGGAGAGGTGGAAGTTCCATTGAATACCTTCTTCAAGAGCTCAACATTGTATATTTTGAGAAGTGGAACTAGTGCTTTGGTCACTACCAGTAATGCCTGGAATTCCAAAGGGCATGAGGAGTGTCCTGGTGCAGCTTTGTGTTGTGGCTTTAGTATATGTAGAGACATCTGTTACCTTGATTTACATTTTGGGTATCTGTGAGGCCAAGAGCTTCTCAGAGTTCTTTACCCCACAGGGGTCAATTTTTAGGCAATGGTCCAGGAGTCTGTAAACTTGTGCAGATACGGACATTTCTTGCCCAGGGAAGCCAGTTCTACAATGACTGCCTGACAGGTGATCAATTGTGCTGACCCTTGGGTCTTACCCTTTTTCATTATGAGGCACGACTCATTCTTTCCAGGATTAAGAACAGGCCAAAATGAAATGTTTAATGAAGAAGCAGCTGAGATAATCACCCCTTCAACCACTAGGTCTTATAAATAAGTTTAAATCCTTAAAGACCCTGGTTTAATTTACATTGATTGGGCCATATTAACTATTTTTACCTGGGAGGAGTGTTGTCCATGGGATTTTACTTTGTTAAGCCAATTTCTGTCAACTATTTATTTAATTTTAATTTATTACTCATTGGGTTAGAGTGTCCATGCTACTTGGATATTTCAAGCCTGTCAGTGCTATAACTATGGAAAATTTAGGCAATGGAAATGATGGTTAAGATGAGGCATACCTATTTGTCCTCTTTTTTATATACTGTAACTCCCCTAAGATTATAGGAGAACCATGTTTAAATTTAGTGCATTCCTAGGCATAACTCTAATTTGAGCCCCAGTATTGATGATGTTCATGAAGTTTTGCCAATTGGTGTGACTTAACAGATGTCCAAGTTAATTCAGAACCTATGTGGCAGAGATGCAAAAGCCAAACAGCATACTTTTATCTGTTTGTTGTATACATTATTTTAGTAAATTTCAAATTTCCAATTGGGTCAAATTCTGGATTTTTCTTTCATTATTTTGTTTCTTTCCTCCAGTAGTATCCAGGTTTTTAAATTTTATTCCCCCTTTTTTCATTATCACTTTGTCACTGGATATACTACAGGAATGAGGGGTTCTCTTTACCCTGCTCATGTTCATAACTTTCTTCCTACAGAGAGCCTCACCTTGTTGCAGGAAGGGGGGCTCTTTCCAGGGCCCAAGAATGGGCTCTTGTCTAACAGTAAGAAATGAATTGTCTGAGGAGACACACGTGCTGACAAAGCAAGAGACTTTATTGGGAAGGGGTGCCTGGGCGGAGAGCAGGAGGGTAAGGGAACCCAGGAGAACTGCTCTGCCACGTGGCTCACAGTCTCGGGTTTTATGGTGATGGGGTTAGTTTCCGGGTTGTCTCTGGCCAATCATTCTGACTCAGGGTCCTTCCTGGTGGTGCACGCATAGCTCAGCCAAGATGAATTCCAGCAACGAGGATTTTGGGAGCTTGGTAGGACATATGGACTGGTGTCTCCTCTCTCCTTTTGACCTTTCCCAAGTTCTTCTGGTTGGTGGTGGCTTGTTAGTTCCATGTTCCTTACCAGAACCTCCTGTTGTAAAGCAACTCAAGCAAATGGTTACCTAACCAGGGTGTGCAGTTCCAGTCAGTGGTTCCCCTAAAAAAATCAGTGTATTCAAGGTTGGGAGCCTCCCCCACAACAATGGTTGTATTGTTTAAGGACTCAAGGCTTACGTTGGGTTAGAATTAACCCTTGTGCTGTGCCATAGGGGTACCGTGGGTGCTTTTCCTTATAACTCCCGTTCAGGACTTTTGTTGCAGGATGGGCATAGGCAGCAGAGTGGTGCAGCAGAAGAATGCTGGGCTCAGAACCCTGGGGTCAATGGCTTAAGACAATCTTCCACTAAGATCCTGCTTTCTCTTGCTGCACAGGTTTGCTGGCTTGTTCCCTTTCTCCCTTTCTTTCTTTCTTTCTTCCTTCCTTCCTTCCTTTCCTTCCTTCCTTCCTTCTTTCTTTCTTTCTTTCTTTCTTTCTTTCTTTCTTTCTTTCATTCTTCATTTCTTCTTTTCACTCTGGATGTAGTTTCTTAGAATATTTTGGATTTCTAGCCATGTAAAGTTGAAGTTTTTAGTTTCTGTCTTTCTGTCCATGGTGTGGAGTTTCTGGGTAGTTACAGGGAATGATGCAGAAGATTGGGCCCCCACCTTACAAACAGTCGTAGTTTCCTCCAGTCAATTTCCCCAGATCAGTGTACACATGCAGTAAGGTCATTTTGTCTATGGACCAGTTAGTTGGTGGTCATCAAACATTGTGATGGCAAGATTCGCCCTTTGGCATCCTGGTAAGCACAGGCGAGGCACATTGGCTAGGAGTTTTGCATTGGAAGAGCAGTTGAGTTACCTCTGGTATTTCGGGAAGGGCTAAGACCAAATGCTCCTTCCGTTTTTCTTTTCTTGTTAGTGTCTGGGCCACAGGCTGCCCTCAGTAATGGATTTTCACCTCAACAGCTTTAGGGGTCTGGAGAGTGTACGACAGCAGCAAAGGAGCAGCACAGGAAACAAGCAAGGTCGCTCTCCTTACCTAAACAACAATGACTATTTGGCAATTGGGATGCTATGCTTAATTCACCCTGTGTTGGTGGTCTCCTTCTTTAACTGAAACTTCGCAAAGAGCTTTCCCTGGGTCAATCACAGGAGTTTACAATCACAAAAAATGTCCTTATGGCTGCCCCAAGCAGCCAGTGATGGTCACCAGCCCAAACCTTGGTAAGCAGGACTCAGCACCAACAGGTTAGGACACTATTGTTACTGCCGTTACAGATGGGAGCCTCAGAGACCACTGCCAAACACAGGCTGAACCCAATGGCATGTCACCCTGGGGTATAACCAATTAACATCATATCTTATCTCAGAGACGAGAGTACTTTAGGGTGGGTGGGAAGATATGGCAACACATGAGAGACAACAAAGTGCCCTACAAGCCAAAGAACAAGCCCACCAGCAATTGGCAGTTCTGTCCCAGGCAGCTGCTGCTGTATCACAGGATTCATTAGCCAAGAGCATTTAAAGCTGACCAGGTCCAGGTGTCATTGGTCATTGTTGAGCCACCTTGTTCATGATGCCAATTGTTTTATTCACTTCTACTTCACCCCATTGGTGAGAGAAGGTTTCCCTCCCTAGGTTTATGGGGATGGCTGAACACATAACACTGAAATTCAACAGATGAGACTGACAGCAGTTTATCAGTCATATATATTCGAAACATACCACTAAGGACCACACTAGGGTTGCACTCGGGAATAGAATGAACGAGTAGGAGCTGTAAGACACAGGTTTTGTAGTAGCAAGAGAATGAGATGACCCTTGGTTCCTGTTAAAGTATGTGAGAGACTTGTTTGACTAATTCCTCTGGCTACCAGGGAACTGAAACCTGCTATTCAGGGATAAGCAGGCACTGTGCCTGGTCCCCTTGATAAGGAAGGTTGTTTGGCTAGAGGACCTTATGATGGGAACACAGGGGAAAGAGAACTTGCAGTTAGTCCATTCGAGGCCCTCCCAGTTTTCCCCAGAGGAGAAAACACACATTATATGGAAACAATTGTAGGTCTTATATCATAGTCATAGAGACACCTGGATATTTGAGATATTTTGTGGAATTTTTAATGCTAATCATAATGGAATTTTTTATTTTTCAGCCCTCTCCAGTAGAGCTAGGACTAGTTATTCCTAGGATAGTTTCTGACTAAAGCATCTACTGTCAGCTCCTGTTATAAAAGTCTCACCTCCAGTGAAGGTTTCCAAATTTCTATACAGAACGGATGCAGTAAACATGGGAGAGCATATATCTCTTCCATATCCTGTTTTCATTTCCTTCGGATATATACCCAGAAGTGGGATTGCTAGATCATATGGTAGATTTATTTTTAATTTTTTGAAGAACGTTCATATTGTTTTCCATAGTGGCTGCACCAATTTACATTCCCACCAACAGTGCACAAGTGTTCCTTACTCCACATCCTCACCAACACTTATCTCGTTTTTGATGACAGCATCCTGACAGGTGTGAGGTGATATTTCACTTTGGTTTTGATTTGCATTTCCCTGAAAATTAGTGATGCTGAGCATCTTTTCATGTATTTATTGGCCATCTGTATGCCATCTTTGAAAAAATGTCTATTCAGATCCTCTGCACATTTCTTAATTGGATTGTTTGATTTTTTTGCTAATAAGTTGTATGAGTTCGCTATATAGAGTTGACCCTTAAACAACATGGATTTGAACTACATGGGTCCACTATACACAAACCTTTTTCAATAAATACATACTACAGTACGATACAATCTGCAGTTGGGTGAATCTGAGGATGCAGAACCACAGATATGGAGGGTTGATTGTAAAGTTATACATGGGTTTTCTACTGTGCTGGGGGTCAGTACCTAACCACCATATTGTTCAAGGGTCGACTGTATATTTGGATATTAACCCCTTATCAGGTATATGATTTGAAAATATTTTCTCCCATTCAGTAGGTTGCCTTTTCATTATGTTGATGGTTTCCGTTGCTGTGCAGCTTTTTAGTTTGATGTAGTCCTACTTGTTTGTTTTTACTTTTGTTGCCTTTGCCTTTGGTGTCAGGTCCAAAAAATCATCTCCTAGACCAATAGGTTATCACATATGTTTTCTTCTAGGAGTTCTGTAGTTTCAGGTCTCACATTCAAGTCTTTAATCCATTTTGAGTTAATTTTTGTATATGGTGTAAGATAATGGTCCAGTTTTACTCTTTCGCATGTAGCTGTCCAGTTTTCCCAACATCATTTATTGAAGAAGCTGTCTTTCCTTGTTGTATATTCTTGGCTCCTTTGTCATAGATAAATTATCTATATATGTGGAGGCTTATTTCTGGGTTCTCTATTCTGTTTCATTGATCTATTTGTCTGCTTTTATGTCAATACCATACTGCCTTCATTACTATACCTTTGTATTATAGTCTGAAATCAGTGAGTAGGATGCTTCCAGCTTTGCTCTCCTTTCTCAAGATTGTTTTGGCTATTGGGGGTCTTTTGTAGTCCCATAAAATTTTTAGGATTGTTTGTTCTATTTCTGTGGAAAATGCCATTGGAATTTTGGTAAGGATTACATTGAATCTGTAGATTGTTTGGGTAGTATGGACATTTTTAAAATATTAATTATTCTAATCCATGAGCATGACATGTCTTTCCATTTATTTGTGTCTTCTTCAATTTCTTTCATGAATGTTTTATAGTTTTCATTGTACAGGTCTTTCACCTCTTTCATCTTTCTTTTTCCTAGGTATTTTATTCTTTTTGATTCAATTGTAAATGGGATTATTTTCTTAACTTCACTTTCTGATATTTTGTTGTTTATAGAAACAGGACAGCTTTTTGTGTATTGATTTTGTAGCCTGCAACTTTACTGAATTTGTTTATTATTTCTAATAGTTTTTTTTTTGGTGGAGTCTTTTTTTTTTTAAAGAAGATGTTGGGGGTAGGAGTTTATTAATTAATTAATTTATTTTTGCTGTGTTGCATCTTCGTTTCTCTGCGAGGGCTTTCTCTAGTTGTGGCAAGCAGGGGCCACTCTTCATTGTGGTGCAGGGGCCTCTCACTATGGCGGCCTCTCCCGTTGCAGAGCACAGGCTCCAGATGTGCAGGCTCAGTAGTTGTGGCTCACGGGCCTAGTTACTCCGCGCCATGTGGGATCCTCCCAGACCAGGGCTCGAACCCGTGTCCCCTGCATTAGCAGGCAGATTCTCAACCACTGCACCACCAGGAAAGCCCTTTGGTGGAGTCTTTAGGGTTTTCTATATATAATATCATGTCATCTTCAAATAGTGATAATTTTACTTCTTCCTTTCCTGTTTGGAGGCCTTTTATTTTATTTTTTTTCTTACCTAATTACTCTGGCTGGGACTTCCAATCCTATGTGGAATAAAAGTGGCAAGAGTGGGCATTCTTGTCTTATTACTGATCTTAGAGGAAAAGTTTTCAGTTTTTCATTGTTGAGTATGATATTAGCTGTAGGCTTGTTATATATGGCCTTTATTATGTTGAGATACATTCCGTCTGTACCCACTTTGTTGAGAGTTTTATCACAAATGGATGTTGAATTTTGGCAAATGCTTTTTCTGCATCTGTTGAGATCATCTGATGAGATAATTAAAATTTTTTTAATTGAACTATAGTTGATTTACAGTGTTTCAGGTCATATGATTTTTACCTTTCATTTTGTCAATGCAGTAATTCAGTGTATCACATTGATTGATTTGCAGATGTTGAACCATCCATGTGTCGCTGGAGTAAATCCCACCTGATCATGGTATATGATCCTTTTAATATATTGTTGAATTCAGTTTGCTAATATTTTATAGAGCATTTTTTCATCTATGTTTGTTAGGGATATTGGCCTGTAATTTTCTTTTCTTATGGCTTCCTTGTCTGGTTTTAGTATCAGGGTAATTCTGGACTTGTTAAATGAGTTTTAAAGTGTTCCCTCCTCTTCTGTTTTTTTGGAGGGTTTGACAGAGATTGGTATTAATTCTTTTTTGAACTTTTGGTAGAATTCACCAGTGAAGACATCTGGTTCTGGACTTTTGTTCGTTGGGATGTTTTTTGATTACTGATTCAATCTCCTTACTAGTAATTGTTCTATTCAGATTTTCTACTTCTTCCTGGTTCAGTCTTGGTAAGTTGTATGTTTCTAGGAATTATTCCATTTCTTCTAGGGTATCAAATTTGTTGGCATGTAATTTTTCAGAGCCTCATTATAATCTGTACTTCTGCAGTGTCAGTTGTAACATCTCTTTTATTATTTCTAATTTTATTTGAATCCATTCTCTTTTTTCCTTGGTGAGTCTAGCTAAAAATTTGTCAATTTTGTATATCTTTTTCTAAGAATGAGATCTTAGTTTCATTGATCGTTTCTATTGTTTTCCTGTCTCTATTTCATTTATTTCTGCTCTTATCTTTGTTATTTACTTCTTTCTACTAACTTTGGGCTTTGTTCTTCAATTGGTTATTCAGCAGCATGTTGCTTAAACTTCACATATTTGTGAGTTTTCCAGTTTTCTTGTAATTGATTTCTAGTTGCAGGCCATTATGGTTAGGAAAGATGATTTCAATTTTCTTAAATATATTAAGACTTGCTTTGTGGCCTACCATATGATCAATACTGGAGAATATTCCACATACACTTGAAAGAACGTGTATTCTGTAGTTTTTGGATGGAATGTTCTGTATATATTTGTTAAGTTTGTTTAATCCACCTTGTCATTTAAGGCCAAAGCTTTCTTATTGATTTTCTGTCTGGATGATCTATCCATTGATGTAAATAGGGTATTAAAATCCCCTACTATTATTGTATTGCTGTCTATTTCTCCCTTTAGGTCTGTTTAGTGGTGATGAACTCCTTTACCTTTTGCTTATCTGAAAAAAAATTTTTTTTTTTTGTGGTACACGGGCCTCTCACTGTTGTGGCCTTTCCTGTTGTGGAGCACAGGCTCCAGACATGCAGGCACAGCGGCCATGGCTCACGGGCCCAGATGCTCCACGGCATGTGGGATCTTCCCGGACCGGGGCGCGAACCCATGTCCCCTGCATTGGCAGGTGGACTCTCAACCCCTGTGCCACCAGGGAAGCCCTGAAAAACTTTATCTCTACTTCAATTCTGAATGATAACTGCCAGGTAAGGTATTCTTAGTTGGAAGTTTTTTCTTTCAGCACTTTGAATGTATCATGCCACTTTCTTCTGGCCTGCAAAGTTTCTGCTGAAAAATCTGCTGATAGTCTTATGGGGATTCCCATGTATATAACAGATTGTTTTTCTCTTATTGCTTTCTATTCCTGCTTGTCTTTAACTTTTGATATTTTAATTATAATTTGCCTTGATGTGGGTTTCTTTGGAAGTTTCTGGTCTTCCTGGATCTGAATATCTGTTTTCTTTCCAAGTTAAGGAAGTCTTTAGCCATTATTTCTTCAAATACATCTCTCTCTTCTTCTGAGACCCCTGTAATGTAAATGTTAGTCGCTTGATGTTGTCTCACAAGTCCCTTAAGCTATCTTTACTTTTTTTTTCATTCTTTGCTCTTCTTGCTGCTCTGATTGGGTTAATTCCACTGTCTTGTCTTTGAGTTCATTGATCCTTTCCTTGCTTCATCTAGTCTACTATTGAATCCCACTAGTGTATTTTTCAGTTCAATTATTGTATTCTCTGATTTCTGTTTGGTACTTTCTTATATTTTCTATTTGTCTGGTGAATTTCTCACTGTGTGTATCTATTCTACTCCCAAGTTCAGGGAGCACCTTTGTGACCATCACTTTGAACTATTTATCAGGTACTTATCTCTGTTTCTTTAAGGTTTTCCTCTGAGGTTTTATGTTGTTCTTTTGTTTGGAACATATTCTTCTGTCTCTTTGTTTTGCTTGACTTTCCTTGTTTTTTTCTTTGCAACAGATAAAACAGGCATCTTTCCCAGTCTTGAAAGAATGGCCTTGTGTAGGAGATAAAATTCTTTGTTCCAAGGAAACCATAAACAAGACGAAAAGACAACCCTCAGAATGGCAGAAAATATTTGCAAATGAAGCAACTGACAAAGGATTAATCTCCAAAATTTACAAGCAGCTCAATATCAAAAAAAAAACCCAGCCCAATCCAAAAATGGGCAGAAGACCTAAATAGACATTTCTCCAAAGAAGATATACAGATTACCAACAAACACATGAAAGGATGCTCAGCATCACTAATCATTAAAGAAATGCAAATCAAAGCTACAGTGAGGGCTGCCCTGGTGGCACAGTGGTTGAGAGTCCGCCTGCCAATGCAGGGAACATAGGTTCATGCCCTGGTCTGGGAAGATCCCACATGCCACAGAGCAGCTGGGCCCTTGAGCCATGGCCGCTGAGCCTGCGCGTTCAGAGCCTGTGCTCTGCAACAGGAGAGGCCACAACAGTGAGAGGCCCGCGTACCGAAAAAAAAGCTACAATGAGGTATCACCTCACACCAGTCAGAATGGCCATCATCAAAAAATATACAAACAGGCTTCCCTGGTGGCGCAGTGGTTGAGAGTCCGCCTGCCGATGCAGGGGACACGGGTTCGTGCCCCGGTCCAGGAACATCCCACATGCCGCGGAGCAGCTGGGCCCGTGAGCCATGGCCGCTGAGCCTGCGCGTCCGGAGCCTGTGCTCCGCAATGGGAGAGGCCACAACAGTGAGGGGCCCGCGTACCGCAGGAAAAAAAAAAATACAACAATAAATGCTGGAGAGGGTGTGGAGAAAAGGGAACTCTCTTGTACTGTTGGTGGGAATGTAAATTGATACAACCACTATGGAGAACACTATGGAGGTTCCTTAAAAAACTAAAAATAGAACTACCATACGACCCAGAAATCCCACTACTGGGCATATACCCTGAGAAAACCATAATTCAAGAAGAGTCATGTACCACAATGTTCATTGTAGCACTATTTACAATAGCCAGGACATGGAAGCAACCTAAGTGTCCATCGACAGATGAATGGATAAAGAAGATGTGCCACATATATACAATGGAATATTACTCATCCATAAAAAGAAACAAAATTGAGTTATTTATAGTGAGGTGGATGGACCTAGAGACTGTCATACAGAGTGAAGTAAGTCAGAAAGAGATGAATAAATACCGTATGCTAACACATATATATGGAATGTAAAAAAAAAAAAAAGTGGTTCTGAAGAACCTAGGGGCAGGACAGGAATAAAGATGCAGATGTAGAGAATGGATTTGAGGACACAGGGAGGTGGAAGGGCAAGCTGGGATGAAGTGAGAGAGTGGCATGGACTTATATACACTACCAAATGTAAAATAGATAGCTAGTGGGAAGCAGCTGCATGGCACAGGGAGATCAGCTCGGTGCTTTGTGACCACCTAGAGGGGTGGGATAGGGAGGGTGGGAGGAAGACGCAAGAGGGAGGGGATATGAGGATATATGTATATGTATAGCTGATTCACTTTGTTATACAGCAGAAACTAACACAACAATGTAAAGCAATTATACTCTAATAAAGATGTTAAAAAGAAAAAATTGTGGAAAATATTACCACCTAAAAAAAAATTTTTTTTCCACCCTGTCCCAGATTTTGGCTGTGCCTCTCAAACCTTTGTGATTGTCCAAGCAACGTATTTTATTTTGAAGAGCTCTCAGTAGTTAAGAGTGTGCCAAGTCTTTTCAGTGTCCCAAAGAAGAGAATCTCAGTAACACCTAGATTCAGGCTGATTGGAAGCCAGACCCTTAGGCAACAGGTTTTAAAGTATGTAAATATATATAGTCCTGTGGAACAGCAAGTGTAAGACCTGCTGTCCACTAGAGCCAGGCAATCTGGAGGTGTCCTTGGGCAACAATTGCAAAAATCGAGGCTCTAGATGAGTGTCTAAACACTTTTCTGGGCTATACGAGTGAGCAGTAATGAGGTAACAGAGAATGCAAAGATGGCCTCCACCAGCCTATGTTCCCTGAGAGCGCCTCCATAGGCCTCTATATGTGTGCAAAATCTGAAGCCTGCCCCTCAGGCAAGGCTCCAGGACAAGCAAATAGGCCTCTTTCACAGAGAGACTGTGGGTGTGTTTCAGTCTGCTGTCTGTGCAGTGCCCTGGGTTGGAGGTGGGGCTGTAGTCTGCCAAGAACTGTCTGTGATTGTTGCAGTCCCATGGGACCCAGGAATGCAAGACCCCCTGGCCTCCAGGTTCACTTGATCAGGGACGCCCTCTGGGCAACAGCCACAAAAACTGGGGCACCAGAAATGAGTGAAAGCTATCCTCCAGGAGATACTGTCACTCTGGAGTGTGGCAGAGGGAGACCCCAAAGATGGTGTAAAACAGGAAAAAAAAAGAAGGTGCCCACTGGCTGGAACTAGGCAAAAGGAAAGCAAAAAGATGCCACCCACCAGCCTCTATCCCCAGAAGAGGGGATGTTTTCATATTTAATGAATGGGGCACCATTAGCCTGTTTCTGAAAGTGTCTGGTAGCCCAAATAGTTAAATTTAGCTTGTGCATTCCTACAAAAGAGCGATCTGACATGCCAACAAATAACTGTGAAATATATCTATCATTCCAACCTTTGGAAGCTTTTAGAAAAAATTTAGTGTAAGTTCAAGAAATCATTTGGTAAATTGTCATTTAAATGAATATTGTATTTGCTTGCATATCTTGTTTCTAAAATAGTTTCTCCTTTCCACTTAGAGGAAGAAGGAGGAGGAGGTAGAAGAGGAGGAGAGGTGAAGAAGAAAATGTGTAAGCCCTATGATTTTTCTCCCCACCTATTTTTCCTCTTTTTAAATATCAACTGATACTGCAGTAGAGATTTCTCTAAGCAGAATTAATTTTGTCTTTGACGATCTGTAATATTAAAGGTTTACCAATGTTTGCAGTTGTGTGGAAGGCTGAACAGAATGGGGAGGGGGAGTTGGATAACACTAGCTGTATCTCACCTCTCTTACTTAAAAAAAAACTCCATTTCTATCTTCCTTATTATAAGAATAGAAAAGTCATCCCTTCTTCCTGCCCTTGCAATACTGTGTATTGAAAAATTATTAGTGTGTCTTTACCAGTACAAGATTCACACCTTGGTTTACCCAGAACATTTACAGGTATCTGCAGTGGGTGATGATATAGAGAAAAATAATGATGTTACAAAACGAATGCAAAGAAGGAGGATATTCATCTTTTGGCGCTCAAAATCTGATTATGCACACATTTTAAAGCACTAGCTAGTACATTTTATCCCTGCCTTGACCAAGGGCCAGTAGCATACACCTAGGTGGCCCTAAGGATAAGCATAGCACTAGCAGAGACCAATCACAAGTTAACCCTATCTTACACAGATTATTTATGATTTCAATGATTTTTTGTTATTTCATTATTAAAAATAATTATAGTTGAATAAGAGACTGTAGTCTATATAGTTGATTTTCTAAAATATTTTCAGACTTGCTTTAAGACCTAGAAATTCTTTCACTTTCACATAAATGTTTCTTATATGCCTGAGAAGGATATGGATTCTATAATTGCTAGAACTGGGTAATATACAGATATACATTTTTTAAACCAATTTGTCAATTAAGTTTATCAAACTTTTCAAAACCTTATTAATTATTTTGTCCACTTCACCTATCAATTACTGAAATAGATTTGTTAGAGAGATTTTATCATGCTGGATTTGTTCATCTATACATGTAATTCTGTCAATTTTCCCCTTAATTATTTGAAGATAGGCTACTAATGTTCACCCAGGTTTTAGAATTTCGTATCATCCTGATGAATTTGAATGTTTTTCACCATGCTGTTACTATTTTCCCCTAATTATATTTTATGTGATATTGCTATCAATACATTTTTAAGTTGTTTTTATCCTGGTGTATTTTTCCTAATCCTTTATTTTCAACATTTCTTTGTTTTTACATTTAAGTTTATTTTTTATAAAATTATATAGCTGTATCCTTAAAAAGTCAGTGTTAGAATATCTAACTTTTAATTGGTGATTTAGGTAACTTTACATTTATTGTGATTACTTATTTATTTGCATAATGCCTCCTATCTTATTTTCTGCTTTCTATTTATCCCTATTTTTTTCTCTACTTCCTTTTACCTTTTCTTTACTGTGCTCTTTTTTTTTTTTTTGGCGGTACGCGGGCCTCTCACTGCTGCGGCCTCTCCCACCACGGAGCACAGGCTCCGGATGCACAGGCTCAGCGGCCATGGCTCACGGGCCCAGCCACTCCGTGGCATGTGGGATGTTCCCGGACCGGGGCACGAACCCGTGTCCCCTGCATCGGCAGGCAGACTCCCAACCACTGCACCACCAGGGAAGCCCTGTGCTCTTTTTGACTGGTAAATGTTTTTCCATTGTTGCTTTGAAAGTTACATACTTACTGCTTATTCTCTTTTAAAAAATGCAAGCTTTAAAAAAGGAAAAAATCAAACATTTTAAAAAATCTTATTGTGAGGCAAAAAAAGCCTTGTAATCCAAGCAGTTGACTTGTACATTCCTTCTTTTCCTCCTTTAGTATATTAAGCCCAGGCTAGGACAGAGGTGCATAGAGCGGTTATGCTTATATGAAGACGAAGGTAAGATTTGCATTTTTCTGGCCATAGGGAATTATGACAAGGATTGCTGATGGGATTTACTAAATAAGTGACAGCCAAATTGTGGGTCCCGATTAGTTTATTAAAATAGTAAGGGTAACCCTGGGGGCAGAGGGTTCTTCCTCCTCATTCCCCACTTAGGACTCTGGAAAGTAATACCCTCTCAGGCTGTCCCTACATTAACCTGGGGTACCTCCGTATTAGTTTAGCTGTGCAAACAGAACTCCTAGGGTTTGGCTTTACTGAGTTACCTTATTCTTGACTGGATTAGATGTTAGATTAAGAGTCAGTGGCACTGCCTATGGATGCTCCAAGGCAGCAAAAGGTGATCCAGAAGCCCAGGCTAGGCCTGGACTGTTGGGCGAGTTGGCTCAATGGAGGATGTGGAGAAAATGAGGAATAAACAACTAGTGGGAACTGAGGTGATTTTGACTTAGTCAAGAATGGCACTAGCTCTGAAAAAGCCAAGAGAGAGATGGGGATCGTGAGTTACACTAGCCACATCTTTGGTTCTACATAACAGCACAGAAACGTGCAACCATGTGGGCAAAGGATATTACCGCAGAGACCAGAGGAGGTCAGAGACTTAACATGCACGGGTCCCTGCATTCCCTCTGCCATGAGGTCACTGAAGCCTTATCCCTTTCCTCTGTACAACTATGCTTCGATCTAGGAGAGAAGTAAGGAGGAGGGGGAAGCTGTCTTAGAGACTAAGCTCTTTTACCAAGAGAAACTGAACACTCCCTAAAGAGACTGTTTATTAGATCAGACTAAGATTTAAATTGGATTGGACATTAAATTAATTTTTACCCTCACCAAACAAAGAGTGGGAAACTCAATAGGAAGCCTAAATTAGTTATAGACAAAATAAATAAATTACATTTTCTCTGCACAATGAAGTTTTAGTGTGAAGTAAAATTTTTAATATTGCTTTTGAAACCTGGAAAGGATGGAAACCCTAGACGTAAACCATGCCTCTTAGTGATTTTCAGATGGTTATTTTTGCTTTTAAGCAGAAGGAAACTGCTGAACAAGGGGAAAATGATAGGGGATTTCAATTCCAGTTACAATGACCCCTGATTCCTGTATAAATCTGAGTGAATCACTAATTCTTAGCAAATGGTGTAGAGAATACACAATTTAACAAAAATTTCCAGAGATGCATTGGGACCCAGCTTCTTATACAATCTTCTCTTCCTATCTGGAGTGATAAGAAAGGGAAGGAAACACAAATCAGACCAATGATATGGTACATCAATATCATTATATATGGATTAAAGGAAAGAAGCAGTCAAAGAAATATTTTGATTATAAAAAAGAGTATAGCTTGGGTGCAAACATATTAACACTGAGATGGAAGTTTTAGTAATAAATTGCATGAATGATACGAATCATTTTATTTACTTAATGCAGAATGTTTCAAGAAATAATCTTAAGAATATAATGTAGATTAAAAAGTTAAAAAAACCCTGATTTGCAAAAATGTTACTGTTATTAGTAATCTACTTATACTTTACAGTTTACAATGCTCTTTCACATTCATTTAGAAGTCGTACAATTGATTAAAATATAAAAATAAATAAAAATTATTAACTAAAACATTTCAAGTGAATTTATTGTAAAATACATTGAAAAGATGGATCCAATATTTAAATATGCTACATAAATCATTATATTTCTAGACTTAATTGATTTAAGTGAAATTATGAATTATTTGCTTCTATATACAATCTTATCTTTTAAATATATTGGTTCTTCCTTGAAAAATGAGGCTCAGAAATTTTTTCTTACACGTTAATCTCATTTTATTTATAACAAAAAATAAATATGTTGTATTCTCTGTAAGTTAATTTGAGCTTTTGGGTCTTTGACAGGTATAGGTTTATAACCTTGAGCAAGGCAGTTCCTAAAGCAAGGATAAGTTTACTCATTGCAAATTGAGAAGACTGGATTAGATGCTAAGACTGTTTCCAACTCTGACATACAATGTTCTATGAAATATTTACGTTGTGTTTGTACCACAAGTAATCCAGAACTTTTCATCACCTGACTATACTCTTCCTTTTTTATCAGTTGTCACTATCTGAGGGACCTTATCCACATGCTCAGTGAGTATACTTTCAACCAAATGGAAAATAAAGTGACAAAGGCTGGAAGTACTCTTTGGATTCTAATTCTTCACTTTTCATCCATGTCCTAAGCATGATTTCATCCAAGAGTCACTGAACACCAAAGACCATTTATCTTTCAAACAGAAACCAAAATGACTACACTGAAATTGCAGAGAAATTGCAGAGAACATGATTAGGGCAACAGATTCAGGATGGAGTACCTGGTGTACTATTTCTGGGTTTTCAGCTAGATCATTGAGAGAAATTGGGTGCTTCACCCATACTCTGGTTCCTCCATTTGTTTAATAAAATCTCTGGACCTGGACCTTCAGATGGCTCGTCTGTGCCCATTCCTGTGTCAGCTTTTTCTTTTTTCTTGTGATTTCATGGTATGGGAAATGGCTCCTAAGCAACAGACTGGTTGCTCTCTTCTGAAGTGTGATAAACAGAAAGAGTAGAATTATCTGGCCACCTCAGATGTCACAACCCCATTAAAGATAGGACCACAGTGGTCAACAGGAGCTACTAGAATGACATTCTGTGAAATACAGTGGGTGGGAGTAAAGAAAAGTTAAAGCTTCTTGATTAGGTTGCTAAACCTGCAAAGGCATGTTCTTCTTGAGTCACACCTGCTGCTGTTGCTCACAAGGGTGATATTTATCATTTTTTGAGTGCTTACTGTATCAGGAATTGTACATGCATTATGGTATTCAATTCTCAGAACTTTAATAAATAGATGCTAATATTATCTTTCTTTTACAGATGAGGACAATGATCATAAATACATAATATTTTTGAGGATGTAAAATTAAACATTGGAAGGGCATGGGTATACACCCAGATACGTGTGACTCCAAAGCCTGACCTCTTTATTATTGAACTAACCGACTTATGAGGAAAATGTGTTAAGGAACATTTAGACTTTGGGGAATTTATAGTGAGCCATGTTTGTATCTCTGAAAGTATAGCATTTGATTTTAAAACTAAGCAGATTTTACAAAAGTTATTGAATATCATAAGAAACCAGTGCTAATCTAAGACAACTGTATTCTTTATGGAACTTTCCATCTTTCTGAACTTGAAAAATTAAGTAGTTATCAACTTTAATCTAAAATGGCTGTAAGTAAATACTCTGACAGATGGTATAAAAATATCAGTGGCTGAATAAAACTATTATTACTGCTAAAAATTTTAATAGAATTTTTTATTAGGGAAAAGCTGAGTAATTTGATTTGATTTTTTTAAATGTACAATAGTAGAAGATTTGATTTTTTTGAATGTACATTTGATTTTTTTGATTTTTTTAAATGATCAATCTCAAGTAAAAAGAAAATTTATATCCAACTTTCCAGCCTGCACCTATCATGTGGTAGTAGAACAGGATTTTTACAGAGGATTGTTACAGAATGTCAAAGGGCTCTTCACTCCCCTAAACCACCTATGTGCCTCTGAAGGAAACTTAAAGGAGAAAGGAGATGCTCTGAAAACACTTGCACAAAGCCCATTACTGTGTAGGAAATCAAACCCATTAAAAAAATCAAATCATTACTATTGTGCTGTTTGTAGGAAAATTGCCAAGTAATTTTTGAATAAATTCTTTCTCTCCTCCTTTCATGCATACATCCAGATCAGCAATATAGTTTGATTTCCTGCAAGGAAGGGATAGAAAACCATTTGCTCAGTGAGATAAGTTCAAAGAAAACATCGCACACATGTATTAGAATGGCAGAAATGAACAAACAAACAAACAAATACCCTGACAATACCAACTCCTGGCAAGGATGCAAAGCAACAAGAACTCTCATTTGCTTATTGGTAATGGGAATGCAAAATGGTACAGCCACTTTGGAAGATAGTTTGGCAGTTTCTTACAAAGCTGAACATAGTCTTACCATACAATCCAGCAATCATGCTCCCAGATATTTACCCAATTGATTTGAAAACTTAGGCCCACACAAAATCTGTGCCCAAATGTTTATAACAGCTTTATTAATAATCACCAAAAACTAGATGCCACCAAGATATTGTTCAATAGGTGAATGTATAAACAAATTGGGGTATATCCATACAATGGAATACATTCAGGGAAAAAAAGAAGAATGAGATCTCAAGCCATACAAAGACATAGATGAATCTTATGTACCTATTCTTAAGTGATAGAAGGCAGTCTAAAAAGGGTATATACTATATAATTCCATTTATATGACATTTTGGAAAAGGCAAAACTATAGAGACAGCAAACATATCAGTGATTGCCAATGGGGAAAGGTGTTACACAGGTGAAACAGAGGGGATTTTTTAAGGCACTGAAATTATTCCATATGATACCATAATAGTGGATACATGACATCATGTATCTGTCAAAACCCATAAAACTTGACAGTACAGAGAGTGAACCTTAACATATGCAAAAATTTTTAAGTTTATTAGGAAGTTAGGGGATCCCAGGATGAAATACAAAATGTAACACAAAAATCCAACTAAATTAAAAATGCATTAAATAACCTCACCGAAGGGTTGGGGGAAGAAGATGCTGACCTAAATAACTTTGGAAATGAGTGGACTCTTTAAAGTTAAAAGGAACTGTACATAAGCACTGTACTCTACTTGATAAAAACATTTCTCATAGGGGTGTGGGTTAACAGTTTGGAAACCAATATACCTGTATGTTGGAAATGAACAATTAAGTAAATGATTGGCAGATGGTTTCTTGTTGAAATGTGAGGTTACAGATAAGCAAGGGCAGGGGGCTAGAATGATTCCATTGAATTATAAGAGTTGGTGATATTAGTATGACCTTGTATGTGCCTTAATATGGGTAAAGATAAGTACCTGTAGAAATATTTATAGATATGTGTAGTTACATGGGTTAGTGTATGCACATAACTTTTCTTGCTCTGTCAGCTGAGAAGGCCTAAAATGAATGATACCACAGTAACAATGTGGATGCCTAGCACCCAGATCTTTGTTTCTAATACCATTCCCCAATAAAAGGAACTGAGCATTCCTGGAGAAATGACTGATTCTAGGACAAGTGCAGGAGATATACATCTTTTAGTGCCAGAGCACCTTCTAGTGTCAGAAAATAAAGCAGATTTCAAACAAAACAAAACAAAACAGAAACACAATAATGGAGCTATGTCAAAGTGGCAGAGAAGCCAACTGAAAGAGCTCCCAATAGCCAAAGCTGAAATAATTTGTGCAACAAAATTAAGTAGTATTGGATTATAACACTAATTATAAATATAAATATCTGAATTTATACTAATATAAATAAATGATTGAATAAAGAAATAAATGGGGGAGAATAGACAAATCTCCCTCTGGAAGATTTATCTAGATATTCTGCTCTCAAGGAGTGGAGCACAGTGGAGGCTGTGTGTGCATAGTGATTTTCTTCCAAACTGTAGAGTATTGAAAGGGGGTGAAACTAACTTTACAGCGAAGAAGCATGACAAACACTACCTCAGGCAGGTGATCAAGGTTAACATCATCAGTGATAAGACATGTGGAGAGCATGGACCCTTGATGTGATGTGATGCAAATGGTTTACCTCTGTGATCTTCCTCCTTAAAATCCATTACCTCAGTCTAAACAGGAGAAAAACATCAGAAAAGTACCAACTAAAGGACATTCTATGAAACACCTGATCGGTACTTTGTTTTTAACATCTTTATTGGAGTATAATTGCTTTACAATGGTGTGTTAGTTTCTGCTTTATTACAAAGTGAATCAGTTATACATATACATATGTTCCCATATCCCTTCCCTCTTGCGTCTCCCTCCCTCCCACCCTCCCCATCCCCGCCCTCTAGGTGGTCACAAAGCCCCAAGCTGATCTCCCTGTACTATGCGGCTGCTTCCCACTAGCTAGCTATTTTACGTTTGGTAGTGTATATATGTCCATGCCACTCTCTCACTTTGTCCCAGCTTTTCAAAAGTGTCACGGTGTAACTGAGCAGGACCCTATGGGGCCTCCCCAGGACAGGCCCCTCCCCCATATCCTCTGCTGTAGCTCTTCTCTGAAGTACCGAGATTATAGTATCTCATGCATATTTCCTGAGTTTTTCAGACGCTAGAAAACACCACCAAATGGAAGAAATTAACTACGTGATGATCATGGGCACATGACCCCCACACCTGCTGGTGCCTAAGGATTGATAATGTTAACGCCTGTGACACCGCCCTGTTACCTCACCATCAACCAGTCAGAGAATTGTCAAGCTGATCACTTGACCTGTGAAGCCCCTCCCTTACCTGGCCTTTAAAAGTGCTTTGCTGAAACCCTTTGGGGAGCTTGGAGTTTTTTGGGGGGGGGGGGGGGTGTGAGCCACCGGCTCTCCTTGTATGGCCCTGCGATAAACCTTTCTCTGCTGCAAGCTCTGCTGTTTTGGTTTGTTTGGCCTCAGTGTGCATTGGGCACACGAATTTGCGTTTGGGAACAAAGGTCTTCAAAACCAGAGGCACTTTGAGAAACTGACACAGCCAGGAGAACTAAGGAGGCATGTCAACTAAATGCAACATGGTATCCTGACGGAATCTGGAACAGGAAAAGAACAGTAGGTAAAAACTAAGGAAAACTCTCTAAAGTATGAACTTTAGTTAATAATAATGTATCAGTATTGGTTCATTAATTGTGGCATGTATACCCTATTAATGTAAGATGTTAAAACAGGTGAAACTGTGGGAGGTACTCAAGAACTTTGTACTAGCTCTAATCTGCAAATCTAGAACTATTCTAATATAAGAAGTTTATTTAAATAGAGACATTGCCACAGTTGGAGGTAATTAAAATCAATCTAAATCATTAATAAGGTGTTCAACTAAGGCTCAGAATTTGTTGACTTTCCCCTTCTTTCTAGATACTCTTCATCTGAGTTATTTTCTTAGTCCCTAAGGCTACTTAGGGATGGTGTGCTCAAACTAGGAATAAAAAATTCTCAGTTGCCTTTTGCTGCAAGAAACTACCCTCAAGGGCTGATTGTAACTTCTGTATGGTGCTGGCATTTAGCCTGATCTGGGAAATCACTGCAAACTCCAGATGGAGAAGGAGGGAGGCAAAGAAGCCTGATGTTTTGGTTTTCTCTGAGCATTAGTCATTCTGAAGCCAATGTCAAACCTTAGCTAGTTGATGAGCATTGTACTCCGTCATTTCAGCGTGTTCCCTGGTGACAGCATGGTAAACTTGGATGAATTCTTAAACCTTGGGAAAATGTTTTCTGGCTCATTTTAAAGGATGATGTGAAAGCTTTCGGTGCATATTGGGTTCACCTGCTCTCTGAAGTGTCAGCTAAAAAGGAACACCCAAAAGTCCCAGCTTCTGTAAGGACACTAATTTCACTCCTCAACAGGTGCCAGAGAGCACAACATGGCTCTCACCTTGTCAGAGAAGTTTATGCCTCTGGCAAAGAATAGGTTGAACACCTTTAAAGAAAAGCTCACTAATTCTATGTATTGATTAAATCAACAGAAGGAGCAACATTACAGGACTATTTGAACCAATATCAAAGTCAGTGGCAGAGAGAGATGCAGTGTTGGGAGAAGCAGCAACCAGTAAAGAATATTTAGGCATCTCCCTCCTGTGATTCATGAAACAAGTCTCTGCACAGAAAAAGTCTAAAGAACTATATAGCATTTAGCAAATGAGAACACTAGACTTTTATTTATTTGTTTATTTTTAGAAGCAAAGGTCATGTGAAGACCTCAATTTTTTTCTTTTTTTTTTGGCTGCATTGGGTCTTTGTTGCTGTGCGCGGGCTTTCTCTAGTTGAGGCAGGCGGGGGCTACTCTTCATTGTGGTGTGCAGGCTTCTCATTGAGATGGCTGCTCTTGTTGCAGAGCACGGGCTCTAGGTGCACAGGCTTCAGTAGATGTGGTGCGCAGGCTTCAGTAGTTGTGGCTCACGGGCTTATTTGCTCTGCGGAATGTGGGATCTTCCCGGACCAGGGCTGGAACCAGTGTCCCCTGCGTTGGCAGGCAGATTCTTAACCACTGCTCCACCAGGGAAACCCAAAACTAGCCTTTTAGAGGGGAAAAACTATCCTGCTAAATGGAACTTTGATAAAGAAAAATCAGAACTTTAAAATATCTCAACTTCAGAGCTTGATAAAATATATTGTATACTCTGCTGGTAATTTATTGAATGTATTCTTCCCTTTATCATAAGGCTCTTTCGATCCCCAGCACCACTCCTTAACCTCCTGCCATTACCCATTTAATACTTATGTGTCACAAGAACTGTCCTTTCCGTTTTCTTTATGGATTGTTGATTCTGCTGCTTTCTTATCTCTTTCATATTCCCCTCTTCTCTGTTCTGTCCAGTGTTTATATTTAAAAATAAGCTAGTACCATCTACAAAGTAGTAGGAAACACGACTCCAAAATCCACATGCATTGACCCTCAGAACTTGAGAAAGAAGAGTTGGTTGATATAAGTTGGGTACATTTTTTTCCTAGTGGATTTAATAAAGCTGTCAGGTTTTTATATCTCTAGGAATTCTAAAGTTTTCTGCTGACTATGAATACATTTAAACACCATAGTTTAATAGTATTAACATTTTGTCAGAAAATTAGCATACTTCCTTAAATATACAGTTTCAAATCATACAGAATGCCACTCTTTATTCTCCTTTGTGATCCTTGTGTTTTGTTTTCATTTTGTCTTTTGCAAGGAGTATATCTTTTTTGTTATCATGAAAATCAAGGCAAAAAGTGATTCAAAACACATGCATTCAACTGCAGGAAATATAATGTGAATTAACTCTGTCCTGCCAACACTATGGAAGAGGTAGCAAAGTCTGTTATGCCAGTGCATTGATTTTCTCCTCTAAAAGTTCTACAGTTCAATTCCAAGACCTAGAGATTTAGAGACACACCAAGACTGTGCTTATATGGCAGAAGTAGAGCAGCATGCGTGAGTCAGTGTTTTGGATAGCTAGTCCTTTTTTTTTTTAATTGAAGTATAGTTGATTTACAAGGCTGTGTTAATTTCTGCTGTACAGCAAAGTGATTCAGTTATACATATATATATATATATATATATATACCTTCTTTTTTAATATTCTTTTCCATTATGGTTTATCATAAGATACTGAATATATTTCTCTGTGCTATGCAGTAGGACCTTGTTGTTTATCCATTCCATATATAATAGCTTACATCTGCTCACCCCAACCTCCCACTCCATCCCTCCCCCAACCCCCTCCCCCTTGGCAACTACCAGTCTGTTCTCTATGTCTGTGGGTCTGTTTCTGTTTCATAGATAGGTTCGTTTGTGCCATATTTTAGATTCCATATATAAGTGATAAATGGTATTTGTCTTTCTCTTTCTGACTTACTTCACTTAGTATGATAATCTCTAGTTACATCTGTGTTGCTGCAAATGACATTATTTCATTCTTTTTTATGGCTGACTAGCATTCCATTGTATACATGTACCATGTCATCTTCATCCATTCATCTGTTGATGGACATTTAGGTGTTTCCAGTTTTTGGCTATTGTGAACAGTGCTGCTATGAACATAGGGGTGCATGTATCTTTTTGGATTAGTTTTATCTGGATATATGCCCAGGAGTGGGATTGCTGGATCATATGGTAATTCTATTTTTAGTTTTTTAATGAACTTCCATACTGTTTTCCATAGTGGCTGGACCAATTTACATTTCCACCAACAGTGTAGGAGGGTTCCCTTTTCTCCACACCCTCTCCAGCACTTGTTATTTGTAGATTTTCTGATGATGCCCATTCTCACTGGTGTGAGGTGATACCTCATTGTAGTTTTGATTTGCATTTCTCTAATAATTAGTGATGATGAGCATCTTTTCATGTGCCTGTTGGCCATTTGTATTTCTTCTTTAGAGAAATGTCTATTTAGCCCTGTGCATTTTTCTATTGGGTTGTTTTTCTTGTCATTGAGTTGTATGAGCTCTTTGTATATTCTGGAAATTAAGCCCATGTTGGTTGCATCATTTGCAACTATTTTCTCCCATTCTGTAGGTTGTCTTTTCGTTTTATTTTGGATAACTAGTCCTTTATATAGACAAGTATTATTAACATAATTAAAACCATAACATTTACAAACAATCTGTTGCTGTGATTGACTCAGTTAAATAATGGAGATTATGAAGTCTTGTCTTTTAGGTAGTAGTGGTTACTGAGAAAGGATTCTCAGGATCTTCTGTTGGGTATCATTCAATTCCCTGATTCTAGAAAGACACTAGTCTCATTCTCTTTCTTTTTTTGACTCTTCTACTTGCCTTCTTTCCTTCTATCCCATATAGAAATATATACCTATCCAATATCCATATTTATAGGATACATATCTATATTTCTTTTTAGTATACCAAATATATGTATTTATACAAATACAAATATTTACATATAAATATACCATACTACTCCCTTGGGATATGGAGATAGATATAGATGATATAGTTGTATCAATAAATATAGATCTCCCAAGGGAGGGGTTATAGTTGGGGCTGGGTGAAGGGAGGAAGGGAGGTAGAGAGGGGAGAAGTGATAAGCTTTTCTTGATCAAGGCCTTAATCCATTTTATAGATTTACATATATTGCCAGGACTGTAGATCACAGGTGGTTTGTTTTTTGTTGTTGTTGTTTTTGTTTTTTTTGCATTTTTCATAGCCTTTTATGCGGTAAGAGGTGTTAGGCACTACCAGTTGTGCAAAAAATGTTTTTATAAGGAAACAACTTGGTTTATTTCTCCCTTATGATACTTTATATATTCTGGTTGATTGCACACTAACCTGGGTAAATGTTGTACCTCTCCTCCTATATTTTAAATTCCTAGATGGTAGTAACCGTGTTTGTTTCCTATTTTATCCTTCATGTTATGTAACATAGTACCTGGCACAAAGCAAGTACTCTGTGGATGCACCTTGAATAAATGAACTCTAGGGGTTGGATAGCTATAAGACAACTTTTTAACTTTGAACAAAACTATAATCCTTGAGGTATATTACCTGGGTTCTGTATATATTTCAAAATGATTCAAAAAAGTAAAAACTTACCCTCATTAACTATAAAAGTTTATGTTGGCAACCACTTAGTTCCTATGGTTACATCTCCAAGACATTATAAAACAGGCACTTCAATGGTTTGGGAACAAATTGGCTGTTATAGAATTCATGAATGCTAATAACTCATTTACTTATAATGCTTACAATTAATTGATTTAAAATCATCTACTGCAGTCTTAAAATGAATAGGATATTTGAAGGTCACCATTGCTGTTGACTCTCATTTAAAACTCTAATCGAACAAAAATACATTGTGGATATCAATTAAAACATTTGAAATTATTCTCTAGCTAAACTTGGTCTAGGATAGTAAATGATGTATTCACATGCTATCTTTTAAGTGTTGTGATCTACACCCTGTGATTAACTTATTATAAAACAATAATTTCCAAGACTTTGGATGATGGGGGATATGCCCATCATTTATGAAATGGAGTGAAGTAGAATGAACTATGGACACACAAAGGTAGTTTCTTGTTAGATATTTAGCAATGAATCTTCACCTTTTTTTTTCCTTCACTGGAAATGCCAACTGATATCATGTGCTAAACCATGTTTAATACTAAAGATATGAAATTCAATTAGGAAGTCCTTTTATCAATGGCAGATATAACATCCAACAATACATCTCAACAAAAATGAAGCAACATATTTATACATAATGCTAACACAGAAGAAATAGCATCTCTTGTCATTTTTGACTAGAAGTGTATTAACAGACATGAGGACACTATTAAAATGGGTCATTTGTAATTATGACAATTATAACTCTTTAGAAAAAGTTGTTACTGTTGGTTCATGGAAGAATTTTTCAAGCTCTATTCCATGGAATACTATTTCAGGAAATGTTGATAGAAGTGCTATATAAAAAGGGCTCCATGACCAAATAAGTTTGGAGAGTTGTGGATGGTGGTTCTTTAGCTATGTCTTCCTAATCTAAACAGATTTTTCTAATGTCCTGGATGAATGCGGGAAAGCATATCTACCCATTTAATGATACTTTTTCTATGAAAACATTATCAAGACATCAGAAAACATTTTGTTGGGACTTCCCTGGTAGCCCAGTGGTTAAGAATCCATCTTCCAATGCAGGGGACATGGGTTCAATCCCTGGTCAGGTAACTAAGATCCCACATGCCACAGGGCAACTAAGCCTGTGAGCTGCAACTACTGAGCCTGCACACCACAACTAGAGAGAAGCCCACATGCCGCGATGAAGAGCCACTTGCTGCAACTAAGACCCAACACAGCCAAATAAATAAAATAAATAAATACTTTAAAACATTTTGTTTAAATACGATGCATAAATCAACAATATATAAAGAACTACAGATGCCAAGTGTGACAGATTGTATTTTCCAAAGATAACTGCAACAGTACCTCCCGTCCCACGTGTTCTTACAAAGTAATGTTGACACTTCTCTGCTGGAAAAGTGAGATCTATGTGGCCTCTCCTTTAGTCTGGGTGAGCTTGTAACTACAGCAGAAGTGTTGCAGTGTGACTTCTGAGGCTAGGTCATGAAAAGTGACACAGTGTCTGCCTGGTTCTTTTTAATATTTGCTTGCAGCCCTGAGCTGTCATGTAAGCAGTCTAAGTGTCTTGAGGGCTCCATGCAGTGCAAAGAGGAAGGCCAAAGGGAGAGGCAACATGGAAAGGCCCTGAGGCTACATGAAGGAAAAAGAATGCCCAGTCAGCCCCTTCCTGCTTCAGCACCTCTGCAATTCCAACTCTAAACACCACGTGGCAGTAGTCACATGTAGACTCTGAGCCTGAACCACCCAGCTGAGCCCTTCCTGAAATTACTGGCTCACAGAAACCCATGAGAGAGAATGAAATGATTTTTGTTATTTTAAACCACTAAGTTTTAGGGTCATTTGTTACACAGCAGTAGTAACTTGAACATTGGGTACCATATTCGATATAATCTTTAGTAGTAATATTAATGCTATCATCAACCAAATACACCACTCATAGCCTCTTTGACCTTCAGCTTTTGTCACTGTGAAATGAGGATAATCTTTTGAATTTAAAAAAGGAATAAAGAAACAGATAAAATATTTCACAGGTTTGAAATCTCATGTTCTGTGGTAGACAAGCTATGTGCTCACTGTCCAAAGTATTTCCAGGAAGATAATTTAGGGTTAATTAGTCACTAGGAACATATGGTTTAACTGTTCTTGAATTATTTAAAAAAAAAAGAATATTAGAAATTTTGGCACCTGTTTCTTTACAATTTATTGCCCACAAAAACCATACTGTGATTTAGTGATTCAAAGGGAGTTGAGTATTCATAGATAGAGACTTATATCTAGACTTGAAAAGACTCCATATATACATTTTTCTTTAAATTTTATTTATTTTTTATACAGCAGGTTCTTATTAGTTATCTATTTTATACATATTAGTGTATATATATCAATCCCAGTCTCACAATTCATCCCACCACCACCACCCCCTCACTTTCCCCCCTTGGTGTCCATACGTTTGTTCTCTACACCTATGTCTCTATTTCTGCCTTACAAACCAGTTCACCTGTACCATTTTTCTAGATTCCACATATATGCGTTAATATACGATATTTGTTTTTCTCTTTCTGACTTGCTTCACTCTGTATGACAGTCTCTAGGTCTATCCACGTCTCTACAAATGACCCAATTTCATTCCTTTTTATGGCTGAGTATTATTCCACTGTATATATGTACCACATCTTCTTTATCCATTAGTCTGTCAATGGGCATTTAGGTTGCTCCCAAGACCTGGCTATTGTAAATAGTGCTGCAATGAACATTGGGGTGCATGTGTCTTTTTGAATTATGGTTTTCTCTGGGTATAGGCCCAGTAGTGGGATTGCTGGGTCATATGGTAATTCTATTTTTAGTTTTCTAAGGAACCTCCATACTGTTCTCCATAGTGGCTGTATCATTTACATTCCCACCAACAGTGCAAGAGGGTTCCCTTTTCTCCACACCCTCTACAGCATTTGTTGTTTGCAGATTTTCTGATGATGCCCATTGTAACTGGTGTGAGGTGATACCTCATTGTAGTTTTGATTTGCATTTCTTTAATAATTAGTGATGTTGAGCAGCTTTTCATGTGCCTCTTGATCATCTGTATGTCTTCTTTGGAAAGATGTCTATTTAGGTCTTCTGCCCATTTTTGGATTGGATTGTTTGTTTTTTTAATATTGAGCTGTATGAGCTGTTCATATATTTTGGAGATTAATCCGTTGTCTGTTGATTCATTTGCAAATATTTTCTCCCATTCTGAGGGTTGCCTTTTCATCTTGTTTATGGTTTCCTTTGCAGTGCAAAAGCTTTGAAGTTTCATTAGGTCCCATTTGTTTATTTTTGTTTTTATTTCCATTACTCTAGGAGGTGGATCAAAAAACATCTTGCTGTGATTTATGTCAAAGAGTGTTCTTCCTATGTTTTCCTCTAAGAGTTTTATAGTGTCCGGTCTTACATTTAGGTCTCAAATCCATTTTGAGTTTATTTTTGTGTGTGGTGTTAGGGAGTGTTCCAATTTCAGTCTTTTATATGTAGCTGTCCAGTTTCCCCAGCACCACTTATTGAAGAGACTGTCTTTTCTCCATTGTATATCTTTGCCTCCTCTGTCACAGATTATTCAACAGTAGGTATGTGGGTTTACCTCTGGGCTTTCCTGTTCCATTGATCTATGTTTCTGTTTTTGTGCCAGTACCATATTGTCTTGATTACTTAGCTTTGTAGTATAGTCTGAAGTTAGGGAGTCTGAATCCTCCAGCTCCATTTTTTTCCCTCAAGATCGCTTTGGCTATTTGGGGTCTTTTGTGTCTCCATACACATTTTAAGATTTTTTGTTCTAGTTCTTTGAAAAATGCCATTGGGTGTTTGATAGGGATTGCATTGAATCTGTAGATTACTTTGGTTAGTATAGTCATTTTCACAATATCGATTCTTCCAATCCAAGAACATGGTATTTCTCTCCATCTATTTGTGTCATCTTTGATTTCTTTCAGTGTCTTATATGTGTACTTAACAGTAATCAGAGGTCAACCTGAGGACAGTGATTGAAAAACTTCTTACAGGATGATATTCCCTCTCATGGGGTAAAACTGAGGAGACACTGCAGGTAGATTTCGTGAAGGTAGGAATCCAATGTGATTCATTAATCATAAAGAGCCACTTAATTGGTTTGGTTGCTGATGTTCTTCCCGAGAAGGGGAGGGGACATTTCATAGTCATAAATTAGCAAATTTGAAAAAGGCCATTTAAAAGGAATGCTGATGATATGCATTTGAAATAGGGAACAATATATGTCTGGAGAAATATTTTAAGCTCTAAAAAGGAGTCTAAAATTTGTCTAGGAGTGTGAAAGTTTAAGGTTAACTTGCCCAAGATTACACAGTCAATGATTGATAAAGTCTGGATTCAGATGCAGTCAATGTAGCTCCAGAGCCAGTGCTATTCAGTACCATGCTAGAATGCTTCCCTTGAACATTTGCTTAAATACAGTACTAACCAAAGATAATAGTCAAAGTTCTGGCTTTTCAAGATCACTGACTCTGACCTTGGATAAGTTGCTTAATTGTTCTGACCGTTTGTCTCTGCAACTGTGTGATGAGGTAATAATACAGTTTCTATGCTTATAATTCAGTTTTGAGGATTATAGGAAATATGTGTAAAGTACCTAGTGTTATACTCAACACATACTGCTGCTGCTGATGGTGACAGTGGTACTTCCTTCCTCCAGGACCTCAGTAGGCATTGGATGATATATTTGAGCAGGTCAAGACTGAGATAAGAGTGTTATACTGGTAAGGCAGGCTTGAGGCAGAGGTGATTCCCTTGGGCTATCTACCTGCCCTGTGGCATTAGAAAGAGGCAGATAGGGTAAGGGATGGGCCTAAAACAGGTCATTGATCCCAGGTCTCACAGTGCCACTGAGAGTTCTGTCTTTGTGAGGTTTATGCCAGAGCAAGGGATAAAATGGCAGTAGGATTGTTGGCTGTATCTCTGAACATATAAATCTGAAGTTATGATTTCATGAGTAAGCATTTTCTTGGGAAAGCCCATTTGTATTTGAAAATGTGCTGAAAATCCATAGAAACATATTAGAAATGGTTTGAGAGACTATAATTATAAACAGTAAGAGAAAATAATTATGATAATGATATTCCCAGAGCCTTTAGATAATCTTTTGCTTAGATATGATTTTGGAGAATTTATAGTATCCTGTGAAAAAAAATAGATATTTTTTAAAAAGCATTTTAGTTAAATAACTAGGCCATTATAGCAATCTTGCATCTTAGTACTCTATGATGACCAGGTTAATATGCTGATAAAACATCTGTGTGAAAAAATCCAGATGTAAAATACACATATGTTTAGCAACACCCAGATAATCTGCTAAATTTGGCATTTGTTTTTTGGTTTAAATGTCACAACGGGCTTTATCCCCATGTCCTTCACACAAACGTATTTCTAGAAATTGTTTTCATCTAGATGAGTTAAGAATTGGGAAAACTAAATATATCTACATCCACCAACAACTAATTCCACCCTTTAAAAAAGGTGTTTTAATTATTTCAAAGAAAAACTACTGCATATATTTTTTCCTTTTATTTCTCTTGAATGAATTTCTTTTAAAAATTATTTTTGTTTTTTGGTTTTTTAATTTTTATTTATTTTTATTTTTAAAATGTATTTATTTTTATTGAAGCATAGTTGATTTACAATATCATGTTAGTTTTAGGTGTACAACACAGCAATTCAGTTATATATATATATATATTCTTCAGATTCTCCTCCCTTGTAGGTTATTACAGAATATTGAATATAATTACCTGTGCTATACAGTAGGTCCTTGTTGGTTATCTATTTTATATATAGTAGTGTGTATATGTTAATCCCAACCTCCTAATTTTTCCCTACCCCCACCCCCCTTTCCCCTTTGGTAACCATAAGTTTGTTTTCTATGTCTGTGAGTCCTGTTTTGGAAATAAGTTCATTTGTATCTTTTTTGTTTGTTCGTTTGTTTTAGATTCCACATATAAGTGATATTATACAATATTTATCTTTGTCTGACTTACTTCACTTAGTATGATAATCTCTAGGTCCATCCATGTTGCTGCAAATGGCATTATTTCATTCATTCTTATGGCTGAGTAATATTCCATTGTGTATATATACCACATCTTCTTTATCCTTTCACCTGTTGATGGACCTTTAGGTTGTTTCCATGTCTTGGCTATTGTAAATAGTGCTGCAATGAACATTTGGGTGCATGTGTCTTTTTGAATTATGATTTTCTCCAGATATATGCCCAGGAGTGGGATTGCAGGATCATTTGGTAGCTCTGTTTTAATTTTTTAAGGAACCTCCATACTGTTCTCCATAGTGATTGTACACATTTATTGAATGAATTTCTTAAAAGACCTTTTGTTGACTATAAATAGAAGCAAATGAAAATCTCATTTAGTAATTATATTTGGTAAAATATACAATTTGACAATTCCAGCTGTACCAGTCAATTGGTCAATGAAATTTACTGAATTCACTTTGTAGCACCAAAGACAGAAATAAACTCTGAGATGCAAAGGAAGCTGAAGACATAGAATTATGTATTGAGCTGTGGTTCTTACACTTTAGCATTTATAAGGATAACTTGGGGAGCTTGTTTAAAATGGAAATTCTTGGGTCCTCCCTCTCAGGAATTTAGCCTTATTAGGTGTTGGGTAAAGCCCAGCAATCTGCATTTCCAATAATCTTCCCAAGATGATTCTGATGCAGGTGATCCTTGATCAAACTACTTTTAACTCTAGAGATAGACAGTATTCATGAATAGTGGTTTTCAACATCTGCAGTACACTGGAATCCTCTGGGGAGATTAAAAAACACAAATGTTTAGCTACCACTTCTTGACTGTCAATGCCAAATTATATGGAAAAACACTGATCTACGATGTGCCAAGGCTCCTATCTCCCCCATTCAATCTCTTGTTCACCTCTTACTGAATTTACTCTCAGTGCTAGATTAGATAAGGTCTTTGTCCAAAAATTTAAAACTCAATTCCATTTCATGCAAAGCATATGAACTTAACCTCTTTAACAGTTTTTCTCTTAAAAATGTAAACCATGGTCCAACTGTATCAGAATTATCTGGGTAGTTCTTGAAAAGGCTCCACCCCCTAGAGATTTTGATTCAGTAGATTTTGGATGGAGCCCAATCTACCTTGGTAAAAAGGTACCCTTAGATGATAAAGATACAAGTGGATCATTATCTATACTGAGAAATACTGATTTTCAACAGCCCAGAAAATGCCTCTGTCACCTTTACTGTAACATCTCCAGTAAGGATAAAACTCGTGAATTCTTCAGGTAGCAGATTTCTCTTTTGAAAAGTTCTGGTTTTAAAATTCTTCCTTAAAATCTAGCTCCTCCTAGAGATTTCAACCTGTTGAGCTCCTTTTTGTCCTCCCCAGAGCCATTTCTCCAATCCCCAGATCTTCCCCACCCCCCACTCCCAATACATTTTTTTCTTCTGCAAACGAAACATTCCTTGTCTTCATGTGAAGCAAACTAGAGATTGGTATTATTTGTCAATATGTGTTTTATCCACCATCTACACCACAGTCATGTGGAGGGACTTATTAAGATTCAGACTTCTGGGCGTTAGTTTATTGAATTGAACTCTCTGGTGGAGAGATGTAGGGACTTACTATTTTATTAGGTCCCCTAAGTAATTCTGATGACAGTGGGTCATGGACCACCCTTTGAGAGAATGCTGTAGATGTTATATGTATGGTATTTAGAGTGAGATGGAAATGAGTTAAAATCCCAGGTCTATCACTTATTACCTGTATATCAGGGACCTCAAATTTGTCCTCATCTCCGTTCTGCTCTGTTGTAATATTCTTTTCTGTGCATACTCAATTAGGGTATTCTCCTCTGACCTTGGGCAGAGAAAGCCTCCTGAGTAGGTATTACTATTCCCATTATTTCCTTTCTGTAAATATCCATTTGTCCAGTTGTTTACCTCCTCTTCCTTCTAGTCTCCTGTCTTGAAATGGTTGCCAGTTCTCCTCCTGAGTCATGTTTGCTGAATGGCTTGGTCTCACTGTTCTAAACCCAAGTATTGATGGCTTTGTTTTGGGGTCACCCAGTTTACAATGTTTTTAGAACAACCACAACTGCAATGCATGGAACTCACTGGAAAAATATCTTTGCAAACCTTAGAACCCTCCCTCCCTGCACCCATTGCCCCTTAGTGTTCCAGAATTGCCAACTCCTCATATCCCATCCCATAGACACAGAAGACATTATAGTTCTTGCAGGTAGAGGACATGAGATCAGGGAAGGCTTCATAGAGAAGGCTGTATGGAGCTGTGCCTTGAAGGATGGTCAGGATCCACTGTCATTGATTGGGGAGAAGGGCAGATCAGAAAGAAGCAACAATATGAACAAAAGCATGAACACTGTAGAGCAATGGTTCTTAAAATGTGGTCTCCAGACCAGTAGCATCAGTATCAGCTGAAAACTTATTTAAAATGCAGTCTCAGGTCCCACCACCAGATTAATTAATCAGAAACCCTGGGGTTCCCAGGAGTCTGTGTTTAACAGACCTTCAAGTGGTTCTGATACCCAGTGACATTTGAGAATCACTGCTATAGGGATTAAGAGTATGAGATCTAGGACTTGGTATAGCTGTATTCAAATCACAGCTGCTGTCATTTGGTAGATCTACTTATGAAATCTACCCCTCTTGCTTGCTCCCTGCTCTTACCCCATTCACACACCTTCTCCCCTGCTACCCATGGATAGTGGTCTAGGGGCAGCCTTTTATTCTCTTTTCTCCTACCAGCCCTTTGTCTTAAAATGACTGCCAATATGCCTTGTCAAACATAGTTCCTTTGTGATTGGAATTCACTGCTCTGATCAATCAGAGGGCTGGTATTGGTTCCATTGTTATAGATTTACTTAATTTATAGCCTGTGAATGCATGTGTTTAATTTTATATCTTGAGTAGAAGCTTGGCTATTTCTTTTTCTTTCGCTATGCCCTACTACTCTTTGGTGCAGTGGTACTTGTACATTACTGTGCATCAGGATCACTCAGGAAACTGATTTGAAATTACCCAGATTCCTGGCCCTGACCCACATGCCCCACCCAAGATTCTGAATCAATGGGTTTGAGGTAGGGCCCAGGAGCATGTATTTTTGACAAGAATACCAGGCCATATTGATGCAGAGGTCTATAGATCACAATTTGAGAAACACAGATCTAGGAACTTGCAATGAAGGCAGCAAAACAAATGCCTTTTTCAGAGTTTATAAGATGAATGCCAACCATGTGGCTGGTATTGTTGCAGAACCATCAACATGTACACAAATATTTTTACTTCGAGAGGAGACTCATTCATGCATAGTGCTTTTCAACTCTTATTGTGCATCAGAATCATCTGAGGAAATTTTTTAAATATGCAGAAGCTCTATTTAAAAATGTAGAAATTCTGATTCAGTTGGTCAGATATGTGGGACCTTGTACATTTTGGAAAGCTCTTCAGGTGATTTTAAGGTATAGTTTGAATTGAAAGCCCTATATTTGGTTAGGGCACAGGTAAGGGCATTGAAAGAGGGAAGAATCTGTGGCCAAAAGGTAGTGATTGGAGAAAGTACAAGCAAGCTGACATAGTCTCAGAAAGAAAAGGTTGAATATTTGTGAAGGGAAACAGCATCACTGAGTGACTTTAACCATTATTTTTTTTTTACATATAGAATACAATTGTTCATTAAAAATTTACTCAACAAAATTTGTTGAGTGCCTGCTATGAGCCAAGAGTGTGCCAGGCTCTGGAGATAAGACTTCAAGACAACATACAGGGTCCTTGCCTTCATGAGGCAGTTTGACATATTTTTTTTAAGTCAAAAATAATTACACAAGTAACTAATTACAAATACTATGCATGCTATGAAAAATACATCAGGAGTATTTAGCTTAGTCTGGAAGGTCAAGGGAAGCCTTTCATAAGAAGGATTGTTAAAGTTTACACTTGATATATGACCAGGGTAAAGGTTTGTATGTGTTTGGGGGCTCTGAGACAAGAAAGAATGCTATTGTAATGGTTCCCAAAGTGTGGTCCCCAAACCAGCAGCATCAGCATCATCTGGAAACTTATTAGAGATGCAAATTATCAGGCCCCACCCTAGACCTACTTAATGAGAAACTTTGGGGGTAAAGCCTAGCCATCTGTGTCTTAACAAGCCCTCCAGAAGATTCTGATCTAAAGTGTGAGAACTACTGGCCTACTCTGAGAGCCTGAAAGATGGCCAAAGTGGTAGAGCATAGTGAGCAAAGGGAGAAATAGCAAAAGAGGAAGCTGGCAAGGTAAGTAGGAATGAGATTTGGCAGGACTCTGTAAGCCCTATTTAAAGATTTTGAATTGTTAACAACAGTAATAACAAATCACTTTTACTGAATGTGTATTATGTATAAGATTCACAATAACCTTAAGAAGTAGGTTACTGTTATTGGTTCCTTTTTGCAGGTGAGTAAACTCAGTTTTAGAGGAGTTACTTTTCCAAGATTCTACAGCTAGTAAGTGGTGGAGCTTGGATTAAAATCCAGCCAGTTTTTCTCTAGAGCCCAATTCTTTAACCATTCAGCTGTACTGATTAAATCATTGGAAAGCTACTGAAGAGTCTTAAATAGGGGAGAGAGATGATCATAATGAACTATCAAAATATCATTCTAGTTGCTGTGTGGAGAATGACTTGGAGAGGGTCAAGTCAAACAGTAGGAAGACCTGTTAAGAATCTATTGTAGAAATTCCAGTGAGAGATGATGATAGCTGGAACCAGGGTGCAAATGGAAAGAAGTAGATGAACTCAAAATATATTTTAGAGGTCGAATTGGTAGATAGAAACATATCTCCCTCTTTATCTTCTTATGAATTCTAAGATTACTCTGGCTGCTGTGTGAAGAATGGATTGAAGGGGGGTAAGAGTGGAAGCAGGGAGACCAGTTATAATCCAGGAATGGGGAGTTAGTGGTGTTAGACAGAGAAAACTGGTAGGAAATGAGGCCAGAGTGGTAGTCTGGGGCTAAATTACTTGGGATCTTGAAGGCCATGATAAAAAATGTGGTTTGTATCCTAAATTCATGTAGAAGCCATTGGAAGGTTTTACACAGGTAATGAATACAATTGAATTAATCTTTTTTTTAAGACCACCTTGGAAGCTGTAAGGAGAATTGATTGGGGATAGGAAGGATGAAAGGAAGAAGACCACTTAGGAGACTAATGTGGTCTAGGTAAGATATGAAGGAAGAATGGTAATAGTGTGGATGGAGAGATGGGAGTATATGTAAGATAATAGGTGGTAGAATTGATAGGACTTTGTGATAGGAAGATTCTAAAATGAGGTACCAGATGCCATTGACTGAAGTAAGAATGGTGGGGAAAATGAAAAGCAAAGTCAGTTTGAGGTAGCAAGTGTGTGGGGGTGGGTTAGATAATCAATTCTCATAATTCTCACAACAAACGTGAGGATTTTAGAGATGAATGAAGTAACTTGCTCAATGTCACATACGTGATAAGTAGCAGAAATGGATTGAAACCTCGGTCTGTCTGATTCCACAAGCTATGCTCTTTTAGTTTATACCACATGGCATTTTCATGGTAGTGAGTCTTACGTATCATGTGTAAGGCAAGAAGTAATGTGGTATGGCAGACAGGAAGTAAAGAGAGCTCTTTAACTGGACCTCTCCTGGCCTGATGGACAATGTGGAGGTAGCGGGAAAGAATCTAGGTTTAGGAAAAGGAGACCACAGTGAAGAACTGAATGAGAATGTTCAGAAAAATAAGGGATGGGAAATCATGGAGTGAAGACTTTGGATGCAGAACCTAAAAGTTCACTCACAAGCAAAATTATTGTTTGGATTTGACATGCTATAGGGGTGATATACTACATACAGGCTTGGGAATAGGGGAGTTACATAATCTGAATATCACTTAGGGAATATATTTGTTTATGTGGGGAAGCACACTTGGTGGTGATGGAGCTCAGGGCAGGCTGCCCCAAGAGGTGCCACTCTGGCATGAAGATTATTTTAAGCTGAAAACAACCAAGCCCCAAAAAACTCAGGAAGAACTTTTGAGCTTCCCCCTAACTGCCTAAAAGAATTTAAGATAGGAGGCCTGTCCAGGAAGAAGTTATCACCATAGATAACTATAGTAAAGTATTAAGTATGGTAGAAAGAGAGGAACCTAACAAAGCCCATTTGATCAAAGTACTCTCTGTGTCCCATTGCCTTTGGATGACCCAGAAAACATTTGTTTACCAAACGTTAATTTTTTATCTTCCTGTGAATTACCTTATTTCCCCTTGAAGCCTCAGACCCCTACCTCCTTCTCCTTAATCCAGAATATATATATCTCGCCTTGCCTTGATGTCTTTGCGATTCTTGATATTTATGTGAATTTCCCATGCACATGTAATAAATTTAATTTTCCCCATTAGTCTGCCTTATGCCATTTTAATTGCCGGCCAAAAGAACTAAGAGGGGAAAGAAGGGAAATTTCCCCTCCCCCAACAGTGGCATTAAGGAGGCAAGTAGTCATCCAGCTGGTTGCAATTTGATTTGGGGCATAGAGAAGAAGAGACACATGTGAGACCTGTAAATTTTAGGAGCTCCTTAGAATTTTGAGGGCTATTTCTTGAGATCTTTGCAGATTTTCAAATTCATGAATACCACTCTAGCATATAATATGGGGATATGCTATGGGGATAAAATGTAGTGAAGTATGACTGAAAATTTTAAGGGAACGCTTTGGGTCTTTAACAATCCTATAAATACAGTCTAAAATAATTCATAAAGCTCTTAAAGTCTACCAATATTTTAAGCCACCATGCTCTTAGATCGTTTCACTTTCATCACCATTACTTGGAAATTGGCATTCTCTGTACAACCTTTGGACAAGAAAGCTACTTTGCCCCAGCCTATTCCTAAACATTGCTGTGTCATCCATTTCCAATAGAGAACAACAAAGCTGTGTTTAAAAAGCAGGCATTTAAAGAAAAAGAAAATGATGTCTGTGGTAGCTGATCAGGTAGTTTCACTTACTAGCTAAGTAAATCACCTCCACACACCAGCTACAGAGAGGACACGGTCCAATTTCATGCCCCAGAACACTGACAAATGACTATGTGTCATGAACCTTCAGAATCACTTGAGAATAATTAGAACTGAGTTTCAAACCTAGGAATGCTTAGTAAAGGTTGAGTATACATTAACCCTTTTGTCACTTAAGGTAAGACTCTTGGCCCATGCCCTTACCTACCCAGTAATCATAATCGCTCATTTGGGACCCTTCTGCTTGTAAGGCTCAAATCATATGTCAAAAAGGGGCTGCATATGAGCATGCAAGTGTTGTCTCCTTTACCCAGCACTGCTCTATTATATCTGTGAAAGCTCTATGCCAGTGATTTTGCCTTCCAGGCAATATTTGGTAAGACTTTGGTTGTTACAACTTGGTGAGTTGTGTTACTGGTATCTAGTGGGTAGAAGGGAGGGATCCTGCTAAACATCCCACAATGCACACAACAGTCCCCTACAACATAGAATTATCCAGCCCAAGATGTCTGTAGTGTTAACGCTAAGAATCATGGGAATCATCTATGTCAAGGGAATCATCTATTCAGAGAAAGGAAACTTAATTTTTCCCACTAAAAGCTGTGTTTGGTTCCCAGTGTTTTGTTCCTCTTAAGTTGTCTCAGTCCTATGATTAGGAGAATCTACAGTCTCTAGAGTAAAGGATACAGACTTTTTCTATCTACAAACTCCTCTTGAGTAAGTCTCTGACCTTTGTGATTTACCCATCTATCCCATGTATGAAGATTGTTATGGACTGAATGTGTCCCCTCAAGATTCATATGTTGAAACCCTAATCCTAGTGTGATGGTATTAGGAAGTGGGGCCTTTGGGAGGTAATTAGGTCATGAGAGTAGAACCCTCATCAGTTGAATCAGTGTCCTTATAAGAAGAAGCCAGAGAGCTAGCTTGCTTCCTTTCAACCATGTTAGGATATGAGAAGTCAGCCTTCTGCCACCAGGAAAAGGGCTCTCTCCAAGGATTTGACCCCAGTGGCACCCTGATCTCGGACTTACAACCTCCAGAACTGTGAAAAATAAATGTTTATTTCTTAAACCACCCAGTTTATGGTATTTTGTTATAACAGCTTGAGCCAAGACAAATATTTTGCATCTGTTGTGCTAATTCTGAGTTACAGTGGAGAATGAGATAGACAGGCTTCCCTTACAGTCCCATATCATTTGCATTTTAGTGAGGCACACAGACAAGCAGATAATTACAATGCTGAATGGTAAGTGCTGTAATGGCAAATGCTGAGGTTCTCTGGGAGCTCGATATGGATTTGTTGAGACCAGGCATTTGGGGGCAACTCACCTTAGAAGTATAACTCTTCTCTTATAGCTTAATGGATCAGGACCCTAGGGGGCCTTCCCGGGACAGACCCCTTCCCCATGTCCTCTGCTTTAGCTCTTCTCTTAAGTACCTAGATAACAGTATCTGATGCACCTTTCCTGAGTTGTCTTGCTGATGCTAAAACTCCCACCAAAGGGAAGAGGTTAACTACTTGATGACCATGAGCATGTAGCCCCCAGACCTACTGGAGCCCGAGGATCGATAATGTTAACCCCTGTGACACCACCATGTTACCTCACCATCAACCAATCAGAGAATTGTGCATGAGCTGATCACTTGCCCTGCAAGTCCCCTCCTCTCCTTGCCTTTAAAAATGCTTTCCTGAAACCCATTGAGGAGCTTGGGTGTTTTGAGCATTAGCTGCCCTGAACTCCTTGCTTGGCATCCTGCAATAAACCCTACACTTTCCTTCACCACCAACTGGTGTCAGTAGATTGGCTTTACAGTGTGTGGGTGAGCAGACCCAAGTTTTGGTTCGGTAGCAATAGTTCCTTGAACTTGTTACTTTCCCTTTCACTGGCTATTTAACTGGGCTAACTGACAGCATGCTCACCCTGGTTCTTGATTCAGCCCTGCCTTGCAGGCAGATGGATGAAGGAATGGAGGAAGATGGTGTGGAGTGGAATGGGGGGCCGCCTTTCTGGAGGAGGTGACATCTAAGCAGAAACAGCAGGACAAGAAGAAATTAACCATGTGAAAATAGGAGAAGGAGGAGAAGGATACTCTAGGCTGAAAGGAAAGCACATGTGAAAGCCTGGACTCTCTGAGGAACTGAATTGGCCCTTTGTAGCCTAAGCTATTTTGAATTTGTGTTGGTGGATGAGGAGAATAGAAGATTCAAGGGCGAGGCTTATGAGGATCACACTGGTCTCATCTCCAATCCTGAAATCATTTTCCTTTTCTTTATTCTTCCGTATGTTACAAAAATAACCCTCGTTTATTGTTAAAATTTTCGAAGTATATAAAATGAGAGATGAAAATCCCCATCAACACCTGTCAACATCCCTTACCAAAGGTAGCCAACATAGTTATAAATATCCTGCTGGCCTTATCTTCACTTCTTTTTTTTCTTCTTTTTTTTTTTTGCGGTACGCGGGCCTCTCACTGTTGTGGCCTCTCCCGTTGCGGAGCACAGGCTCCTGACGCGCAGGCTCAGCGGCCATGGCTCACGGGCCCAGCCGCCCCGCGGCATGTGGGATCTTCCCAGACCGGGGCACGACCCCGCGTACCCTGCATCGGCAGGCGGACTCTCAACCACTGCGCCACCAGGGAAACCCCATCTTCACTTCTTTTGAATGCCTTTACATTCACATGCTATTTACAGTCTTTAGGATTTTAAAGCATAAAATGTATCATTTTATGTATCATCAGCATAAAATGTATAGATACAGATAAAAACCTCTTCCTCTTTTCATTTTCGCAATATTTTCTGAAAGTTTTTAAATATCAGCACATATGGATCTACCTTATTCTTTTTTTTTTTTTTTTTTTTTTTTTTTTTTTTTGCGGTACGCAGGCCTCTCACTGTTGTGGCCTCTCCCGTTGCGGAGCACAGGCTCCGGATGTGCAGGCTCAGCGGCCATGGCTCACGGGCCCAGCCGCTCCACGGCATGTGGGATCTTCCCGGACTGAGGCACGAACCCGTGTCCCCTGCATCGGCAGGCGGACTCTGAACTACTGCGCCACCAGGGAAGCCCCTACCTTATTCTTTTCATATCAGCTTAATATTCCATTAATTACTTCACCAAAGTTCCCCCAATTCCTTTTCTGCAAAGTGGGTAGGGCAGTAGGCAGTGCCCACAGAGGATGCAGTGGGTTGTAGGATGATGGGGAAAATACTGAGAACTCCTTAGCTGAGGATTACATACAGACCATCTACACCTGAAACCTCCTCCCCTAAATCACCATCTTCAGCCCAAAGCATTTTTCCTTTCCAGTTTTTGCATAAGCCCTTTAGGCTGCAAGTTTTTGTCTGCCCTGACCCTCAAGAATGTCTTTCATGTTTACCTTAATGTGATTTCATTTGGATAAATGTACCCAAGGAGGGGAAAGGCAGTGAGCTCCCAGTGGGATTTGCCCCAGAACCTGCCCACTCACTTTGCCAGCTATGCTTCAGAGGAAACACAATTGGTTGCTTTGAGATGTAATTTAAATGGTAATTCAGGCTTTTAGAAATAAGGCAAGGAAAGGAATTTGGGAAATTCTCAAAAAAAAAAAAAAAGCAAAATGCAGTTAACAGGAAGCAGAGAATGGAGGCACCTAGCTGGGCAAGCCGACAGTAAAATAACATATGTTTGAAAAGCCCTAGGCACAGAGGGATTTATTTGAATTGTTAACTATATTATGTTTTTTTATTCCTGTGTTTGCAGTTTTTATTGGTATATGTTTACAGGATCAAGAGAACAGGCAGTCCGAATTACTGTTTAAAAAATTATCTGCAACACCATCTTTTACTTTACAATTTTTATAAAAGGTGGAATCATCTTCATCCCTCCAGATGATCACAAAGCAGACATGGATATCACCTTTTGTTTTCAGCCAAAAATGGGGTAGGCTAAGGCAGGTGTGATCATTGGAGAGGTAGATGGTTCAGAGTACCCTGGGAAGCTCTGGGAGTTGACAGAGGAGAGACAAGACATGAAGAGCAGGGCTAAGGCCATTGCTGAGAGAGCATAAGAGAAGGAGAAAGGGAAGTGGATCAAGCAAGGCAGGAGCTAGAGCAGAAAACAGGGCAAAAACTGAGAGAGGGCTCAATCAAACTGCTCAGGGACAGGAATACAGAAGTCTAAGGACCATTCAAATAGACTGCCAGTGTTACCAAACCAAACTTGGGTCCACTCGCTCAAGCACAGTAAAGCCAATCTACTGACACCAGATTGTGCTGAAGGAAAGTTGCAGCATTTACTGAAAGGTGCCAGACAAGGAATCCAGGGCAGCTAATACTCAAAAATCCCAAACTCCTTGATGGATTTCAGGGAGGTTTTTAAGGGCAGGGTGAGGGAGGGGAGTCTCAGAGTATGTGATCGACCCAAGCACAATTTTGATTGGTTGATGGTGAGGTAACAGGGAAGTGTCACAGGGGTTAACATGATCAATCCTTAGGCTCCATTAAGTCTGGGGGCTAAGTACATGCTCATGGTCATCAAGTAGTTAATGCCTTCCATTTGGTGGGAGTTTTAGTGTCTGCAAAACAACTTAGGAAATGTGCATCAGATACTGTTATCTAGGTACTTCAGGTAGGAACTAAAGACTCTGTGACTGCCATATGGCTGATCTACTGTTTAAATTCTTACCAGTTCTCCTGGCCCAACTGTTATTTTTGTCACTACATGTTCACATCCTTTCAATTATTAATTCTTGAGCCAGGCTTTTGTGACCCAGGGAAGGTCTGGGAGACTACAGCTTTTATACAAACAAGAGGCAGGCAGAGGACATGGAGGGAGGGGCCTGCCCCAGGAAAGCACCATAAGATCCTTTTCAGTTACTCCAGTGGACCAGGTTGAGTGCCCAGGGAACAGGATTGGCAAGAAAGGGCCACAATTGAGAAGTTACATTACTGAAATGAGTTGCACCAAAATTGCTTGATCTTAGGTTTGAAGAACTCTGAGAATCCTACCAAAGTGAGGTGGGAAGAGCATTATTTTAGTGGCATAGATGAAAGGATACTGAGTGAAGCATAGCAATGGGTGGTCAATTCTCAGATATAAAACTTTGGTCCATATTCTTCTAAGTCTCTTAAGTATTTAGCCCTTATGTGGAATTGGGAATCCAGGGCAATCTGTACTTCATATTCTTCTGAGCCATTTACTGCTTCAAAGGGGAGTATTTATACTCATGATAAGAGAACAGTGAATTTTAGTTGGAGTGAGCAGAGAGAGTGCTGTAAGACTAAAGAGCCTTAACAGTAGTGGAGAGCTCTGTGAAAATGCCCTCCAGTTTCTTGAAGAGATGTGTTCATGTGGAAACAGGTGCCCATCTTTGTCAGGCATCTCTTTTATAAAGGCTCCTCATTGGGGTGTCATGTGTTTGCTTATGCTTTGTTATTGACTTCTTCCCACTAAACTTGGTGGGCAGATCAGAGTTTACTTAGGACAGTGGTTACTAAATTTTATTTCATTCATTCTTTTTTGTTTTTTTAAATTAAGGTAATGTTGATTTATAACATTATATAAGTTTAATGTGTAGAACATTATTTTTCTATTTCTGTATACACTACAGTGTGCTTACTACCAAAAGTTTAGTTTCCATTCATTTGATCCACCCTTTACCCATTTTGCTATCCCACCTCTACCCCCTCTCCCCCTCTGGTAACCACTACTCTGTTCTCTTTATCTATGTGTTTGTTTTTGTTTGGTTTGGTTTGGTCATTTATTTGGGTTTTTTTGTTTGCTTTTTATATTCCACATATGAATGAGATCATATGGTATTTGTCTTTCTCCATCTGACTTATTTCACTTAACATAATACCCTCAAGGTCAATCCATGTTGTCTCAAATGGCAAGATTTCCTCTTTTTATGGCTGAGTAGTATTCTAAATTTTATTTTTAACAGTAGGTTATTTTTATCAAATGAAATCTTACAGGGTTCTGTAATATGTAAACATATGTTAGAATATTTTAAGTTCAAATTTATACCATTTACTTAGGGTGTAATCACTCTGTGAATGAAGTTTTGATAAATACAAACCTTTGAAATAGGGGGTTCTGGGTGACAGTTGTATTCTTATGTTCAGCTTCAGTATCTAATTAATTTTTTCTATAAGGTTTTGGTTGCACAGTATAAAGATATTCCTAATTCACACAGATAAATTGCAAATAGAAACAGTATTTTGGATAGCTCAACTTGCAGTCTCAGGGTACTCCTGAATTAAGTGGAAATGGTAGGAGTAGCTCTCAGTCAAGATCTGCCCCTAAAACTAATTTACATGGTAGCACAAATTAACATTGTAGTGGTTTCCAATATATACAATTTGCTATTTATTCCATTTGAGTGTGTTGTCATTTTACTATACTTTGAAAGATATTTAAAAATATAATTATTGTAATTCAAACTGAATGCTTTCAGAAACAGCATAACCTCTTTGAGGAATCTTCAAGGTCTTTGAATCACAGTGGTAAAACCCTTGATGTAGGGAGGTGTCTGCTCTGGGAACAGCATTATGAGAGGTGAATCAGGGAACTGAATCCGAGGAAAATTGTAACTTGTAAGAAAACCATGTTCTGAATCAAGTCAGATGATCATGTAAGGAAATTCTGTGACTTACAAGAGGCATATTCAGTTATTCCATGGATCATGCAACAATGGAAACAATAGCTTCCTGAGTCTCAGTGTTTGGGACTCAGTGGAGGTAGGGTGATCAGCAAAGTAGATAGACCCTTGCCTGGAGCACACAAGATAGACTGCTACTGAAGTCTTTTTGCTTCCTTTCTTTTCTCTTTATATATTCAGTTCCTACTACAATACTTGGCACATAGTAGATTTTCAATAAATATTAATTGAATGAGTGACAAGGGCTATGAATGGTAGCCTGGCTCAGGACTTCACAGAGGCAAGATAGTCTCTGGAAGTATACAGTTGACCCTTGAACAACGTGGGGTTAAGGGTGCCAACCTTCTCCCTCAAGTCAAAAATCCACATGTAACTTGACTTTCCAAAAACTTAACTACTAATGGTTTACTGTTGACCAGAACCTTACCAATGACCTAAGCAGTCCATTAATACATATTTTGCATGTTATATATATTCTATACTGTATTCTTATAACAAAGTAAAGTAGAGAAAAGAAAGTGTTATTAATAAAATTGTAAGGAAGAGAAAATACATTTATATACAGTAGTGTATTTATCTATACTATAAGTTTATGTTATCTGTTTACAAGATGAATCATCAGTACCTACATCAATATTGTCTTATATGATACAAAACACTGTAGACATTGTATATATTACTAACACTAGACATCAAAAAATGAAAAGAAATTAATGTGAAAAATGTGAAAAAGAAATTCATATTTATTTACAGGTAAAATGATACATGCATTGATAATGAAGGAGCAGCAATATGAATGTGTCTGGGGCTCATTATTAAGTCAAATAAGGGTTACCTGAACACAAATACTGCAATACCACAACAGTCAATCTGATAACAAGATGGCTACTAAGTGACCAATGGCAGGACACACTCGACAAAGGGATGATTCAAGTCCTGGGTGGGATGAAAGGGAGGGCAGAAGATTTCATCATGCTACTCAGAACAGCTCACAATTTAAAACTTATGAATTGTTTATTTTTTAAATTTTCCACGTAATATTTTCAGACTGCAGCTGACCACAGGTAACTGAAATGGCAGAAAGCGAAACCACTGGCTACTGTGTAATCTTTTCCCTTCCGTATGTGCACCCTGATTTTGCTATCTCACACACCTGCTCAACATGTACTCCTCAGGGACACTGAGCTCTTCCCTCTGCAACAGCTCGTGTGATGCCTTTCTTTGTATTAGTTCCTTTCTTCATCCCCCTCTATTTCCCCTGATGCATCCAAAAGTGGAATAGTCAGGCTAAATTATAACAACTGGTCACATTTATTTAGAATGTACTGTGTGCCAAGCACCGAACTAAGTCCTTCACATGCTTGACCTCAAGCCTCACAAAAGCCCTATGAGGTCGATACTGTATTTTCCTCCATTTTACAACGAAGAAAAATGAAGTCAGTCAAGGAATAATTAACTTGCCCAAGGTCATACAACTTGTTAGTGTGACAGCAAGATCTGATTCCAAACCCTGGCCTCCTGGGATGAGTATAAGTGTACCTCTTATCCCAGAAGTATACGTATACTACTTATCCCAGTATAAGTATACTTCTTTTTTTGCTTTCTTTTTTTTTTTTTGCAGTACGCGGGCCTCTCACTGTTGTGGCCTCTCCCGTTGCGGAGCACAGGCTCCGGACGCGCAGGCTCAGCGGCCATGGCTCACGGGCCCAGCCGCTCCACGGCATGTGGGATCTTCCCGGACCAGGGCGCAAACCTGCGTCCCCTGCATCCGCAGGCGGACTCTCAACCACTGCGCCACCGGGGAAGCCCTGCCTTGAACTTCTTGATTGTCCCAGACTTTAAAATGAGCCGGAAAACTGTGTGTCCCAACTTGGAGAGGTTAGCGAGAAGTTTTATAGTAATGGTTCAGAGAGGGCATGGTCAGCTCGTTCTTTTTTTTTTTTTTTTTTTTTTTTTGCGATACGCGGGCCTCTCACTGTTGTGGCCTCTCCCGTTGTGGAGCACAGGCTCCGGACGCGCAGGCTCAGTGGCCATGGCTCACGGGCCCAACCGCTCCGCGGCATGTGGGATCTTCCCGGACCGGGGCACGAACCCGTGTCCCCTGACATCGGCAGGCGGACTCTCAACCACTTGTGCCACTAGGGAAGCCCTACTTCTTAAGCTCTTCCCTTACAAAACAGCTTGTTGGAAAGAAGTGTATTTTTAGCAAATAAGTCATTGTTTGGAATTCTGGCTAGAGTCCAGCTTATACACAGGCCTACGGAACAAAGAGCAGGCCACGGCTTTTTAGATCTCTGCTGCTGCTCCCAGAGACAAACACTGATACAATTCCTTGTGTTCTTTTACCAGATTTGGGGTTCAAGGGTATTTTATCCCTATTTTACTAATGGTGAACATAAGTGGCACTGAGAGGGCAAGAAGGCTGTCTCAGATTAACAAATCGAAGGTGTGGCAGGTGCAGGAACAGAGCCTGTGAGTTGTCAATCCTGGCTACCTACATTCCCAGGCTATGCCTAAATCAGAGACATAGGAAATTTCCGAACCTGTCTTAGAATTCCATATTCTAAAAAATATCTTCACTGAGCCCTCTTCCTTTCCTTCCAATGCCACTCCCCTAAATTCTTCCTCAGCAAAAACTGTGGAACCCCAGCCTTTTCATTCCTAACCTCCATGGAATTTTGAGGTGAGTTCCATTCTCTTCTCCAAGTGGGTTATCTCCTGTCTGCCTCTATCGCTTCTTCCCTAGTCTGGACTGTTCTAGGCTAACACTCCTAATGCTTAGTGAGCACCTTAAGGCGCTTCTCCCTTCCCCAGACACAAATATAAGAATCACCAGGTTTGGGGTCTGTGTATTTGGAATTTAATATTGCTAGGTGAACATGGTACCTGCTCAGAGTCCTTAGGTCATGGGGTTATGTCCCTTGCAGCAGCCTAGAGAAGTTCAGTGTCAGGACTATGGGTGATAATAAAACAACATAGAGACAGGCTAAGAGCTATGACTGAGAAAACAAAGAGTATGCTAAAGTCAAGGTGAGCAACTGAGTAAGTCAGTTTGTTTCAGGTTTTTTTTCCCCCACAGTGGAAGTTATTCATTATATGAGAATGACAATAAAATAAAATGACAGTGAGAAAACAATAAAATAGTTAATAAGGAAATGTGCAAAATATATGAATAGGAAAAAGTTAACAAACAGCAGCTGCCTCTAGTTGGGCACTGCCTGAGCACAGAGGAGAGAGGGGACATTTTATTCCGCATCCTTTACTTTGAGTTTTGTACCATGTGTATGTATTGCCTTTTCAGAAATACATATAAAAGTATTGCTGAAAATAAAATAAAATAAGCTATGTTTTATATTTAACCATGTGAAGTAAAGATTCTTGTTTGCATGTGGGGGGGAAAGGAAATTTCCCCTTTCCCCTCTTAGTTCTTTTACTTGCAATTACAATGACATAAGGCAGATTAACAAGAGAAAATCAAATTTATTATGTGTGCACTGGGAATTCACATAAGTTTGAAGAATTCCAAAGATGCCACAGCAAGGTGAGGTATAGGTATATTCTGGATTAAGGAGAAAGAGGTAGGGGTCTGAGTCTTCAAGGGGAAGTAAGGTAATTTACAAGAAGGTAAAAAGAGTTAATGTTCGGTAATAAACAGATGTTTTCTGGGTCATCCAAAGGCAATGGGACACAGAGAGGACTTGGATCAAATGAGCTTTGCTAGGTTCTTCCCTGTCTCCACACTTAATACTTTACTATAGTTATCTATGGTGATATCTTCTTCCTGGACAGGCCTCCTACCTCAAATTCTTTCAGGCAGTAAGTGGGAAGTTCAAAGGTTCTTCCTTTGTCTTTTGGGGCTCGGTTGCTTTCAGCTCAAAATAATCTTCATGCCAGAGTGGCATATCTTGGGGCCGCCTGCCCTGAGCTCCATCACATGTACGGTAGTCTTATCCAAACCGCCTGAGGAGGTGGAATTCAAAGTACATTTGCTTCCTTTCCTGGATTGTCTAATGCTGTTTCCCCCCAGACTTAAGAAATACTATTATTTACAGAACTGTGACATATCCTCTTTGTACAAGAAGAAACAATAATTAACATCAATTGAATACTTACTATGTGCCAGGAACATAGTATTAAGGTGTGTTAATTTGTACAATCCACATGTAGACTCCGTGGGGTAGGTGCTATTATTATCATCTCTACTTTTCATTTAGGGGAGGTGAGGCACAAAAAGAGTCAGTAGCTTGCCAGGCTCACATGGTCAATAAGTGGTAAATGTGGAATGTGAATTCAAACAGTCTTACTCCAGAGCCCACCTCTTTCCTTACTCTGCTACACTGCATCTCAGACACATGGTCACTCAAATGCCATCTAATAGAGGAAGGTAAAATTAGGGCATCTATACTATGTCTGTCTTACTATAAGCCACTCTAAATTTCTTATGGGGCAGTTCAAGATGCAGATAACACAAAAATAATTCTGGAGACCCAGGTAGTGACTGAGACATCTGCAAGGAGTTGCCGTTGAAGGGGTAATGCTGTAGCAACCCAAACAGATCTCTGTTAATTGTTGCTCCAAATTCCTAGAGTGCTTCTGACGCCTTAAAAAAATCACTCATGTGATTATTGAAGGATTATTTAATCCTCACAACTACCCAATTACGTAGGTGTTACTTTTGTCCTCCACCTCTCAGAAGGAGGAACTGAAGTCCTAAGAGGACACCCATGTTATCCAAGGTCACAGAGCTGGTAAGTGGCAGAGCAGCCTGGATTTAAACTCATGCAGTTTGTTTTTAGAGCCCACATGTTTAAATTTTGCAAGTGATGTAGGAAATCTGGAGTCTAAAAGCTCATGCAGGGGAGTTCCCTGGTGGTCTAGTGGTTAGAATTCCAGGCTTCCACTGCCATGGCCCAGGTTCAGTCCTTGGTCAGGGAACTGAGATCCTGTAAGCCAAAAAGCGCAGCCAAAAAATTTTTTTTTAATAAAAAAATAAAAGCTCATGTAAATCAAAGTTCAGAGCAATGAGTCACCAATCTGGGGGAAACAAAAACCTGCAGGACCAATTTATTGAAAAGCAAGGCCAGCAGTTGATCAAAAGGGCAAGCTCAGAAGAGCCTCAAGCAAAGAAGGAGCAGGCCAGGGCAAAGGAGACTGGAAAACAACCTAGAGCACTAGCACAAAGGATATTTGAATTTCGTGTGAATACCTGTCCCAGCCAGGAAACTTCATGTATGTTTCTATTAGTGCAAGGACCAGTCCAAAGGCTTATCTAACCTAGAGCTGTAGAAAGAAATAGGTTAAGTAGGAGTGCCTGGATGGAGTGGTCATGGCATATTCAGATAAACAGTTGCTAGAGACAATTTTAAAAGATGATAAAATTATGGATTATTAGGGGTCAGGAAAAAATACTAGACTCCTCCCCACCAGGCTTATCCTTAAGTCCTTTTGATAACATTCCTATCAAGAGGTCACCTAGCTTCTGCTCAAACACAACCTCCTGGGGCAGCCTGTTTGATTTTCAGGCAACTTTCGCAGTTCTAAACTTACTCTTTATGTTGACCTAAAATCTGCCTCCCTGTACTTCTCCTTTTGGCCAGAGACACAAATAAGTCAAAGCCCCAAACACATGACAACAGACTTTTGGGCACATTTTGGAAAGGTACTGAGCGAGGATAAATTGTGCTATAGCCTAACATGACTGGAAAAGTAAGCATGTTATCGAACCCAAGTTCATAACCAAAATGTTGGAGTTTAGAGCAGAGAAAGGTTTATTGTAAGGGCCAAGCAAGGAGAATGGGTGGCTCATGCTGAAAAAACCCAAACTTCCTGATGGGTTTCAGAGAAGAGTTTTTATAGGCAAAGTTTGGTGCGGAGGGCTACAGGATGTGTGACTTTCCTCTGATTGGTTGGTGGTGAGGTAACAGGATGGTGTTCCAGGAATCTCAGTCATCAGCCTTCTGGTTCCAACCAGTCTGGGGTCCATGTGCTTGTGCTCACCCTGAAGTTACCATCCTCCACCTGGGCAGTGGCCTTAGTTACTATACAAGAACTCAGAGATGTGTACCAGATTGTTATATATAGCCTTTGAGGAGGAATTAGGACTCTGCTTTATAGCTGCTGTACCATTGTTTCTTTCTGCATTCCCTCACTCTTCTAATTAGTAACTTTTTGAAACTGCCCTTTGGAACTCAGGGAAGGTCTAGGAGGCTGAAAGCCTTTCTCTTACAAACAAGAAATGGGGAACATGGAAAGGATTTTATGTCCTGGAGGGCCTCACAGGGTCCTGCTCAGTTTCAATCCCCCCTTTTCTTTGATTCCCCTCAATCTTGAGGGGAACCGGTGTTGGACAAGAAAGGGAATACCATTTTGGATAGAGAAGTTAATCATAAACTCCGCAGAGAGACTCGGTTTTAGGGGGACTCAGTTTCAAGCACAGGCTGACTTTTCTCATGGAAAGGCTGGTTTCTCTGACCATGGAAAGTTGAGTTCCTTAAGACATGATTTCTCCAAGAGGGGATTTTATTTTGGACTTGCTGTTGTCTGAGCTCATTCTTATGGATCTTCCAAAATACCCTCAGAGCAGTTTGTTCCCATGGTAAACTCAAGTTATAGTTTGACTTTGTTTACTTATTTCTGGCCCACAGGTCTTGGCCCCATTCAGTGAAGAGTATGAGGAAGGAATTTCTGTTCCAAATAAAGTCAAAGCTCAGCATCTCTCTCTCTCTCTCTCTCTCTCTCTCTCTCTCTCTCTCTCTCTCTCTCTCTCTCTCTCACACACACACACACACACACACACACACACACACACACACACACACACACACTGCAACTGTTACATGTAACCCCAAATAAATGCTATCTTTGTGGCTAACCTGATCATTTAGGATAAACATTCAATATTTAAGGGATGCTGCATAAGTGTAATAAGGACAGAAAGAACAGGCTCTGTCTTATTTTGTTGATGACTTTAATGGCTAAATTAGTAAGATAAGATAGAGACAGGTTAAGGGGATGCAAAAAGTTATGCATTTTTTGTCTCATGAGAGAAAGAGAAATTAAGAGAGGGGGGGAGAGAGAGAGAGAGTTTGTACCAGACAGAAAGAGGAATGTGCCATACAGGATAGTCTGGAAAGATCATCCAAGATATACAGCTTCTTGGCCTCTGTATGATGAGAAAGAAAGGAAAAATGGAAACAATGGCAACTATAGATGAAAAGTGGAGTTCATGAATCAAAGTTAAGAAGGATTTATGAACCACATAAGGAGAGAAATTCCATACTGGGTACTTGTAAATTTTTCCAACCAGAGTCTTGAAAATTAAGAAAAGATGTATTAAGAAGTTGTGGCAGTGTAAATATAAGAATTAAAGAAAGAAATGATAGAGTTTAAATTGGAACTCAAAGAAGCAGAAACAATTATTTTAACAGAAGTTTGGAATAGCATTTCATGAGGTTCCTTTTCTTCCCCTTGGGTGTGTGTATAGAGTCAGGGGCTCTGACTTGGCAGAGATCTAAATCCCAAAAGGCACTGGTACAGCCTTTGTAATGTGGTTCCAGGGAATAGCAGGGGTGGGGTGCAGAGCAGGACAAACCTGGGTTTAGGCAAAAGGAAAAGAGGGAGTACAGAAGACTGTACAAAACTGTCAGGGAGGAAGAATTTTTCCTCTACCATTTTAGGTTCCTCTGGCTGGTCTAAGAATTAAACTGACATGAAACAGATTAAGAGGAGAAAATCAAACAAAAGTTTAATAGCATATATACATGGGAGAGACCCAGGAAAACTGAGAAATTTATGAAAAAGGCTGAAGCCCTCACCTTAAATACCATCTTCAGCTAAAGACAAAAGAGGATGTTCGGGGTAAGGGTTTGGGACTTCACAGGGGAGGAAAGCAATTCACCTGGAGATGGAAAAGCAAATGTTTGGTAAACAGATGTTTTGCTGGCCTCACAGAGACAATGGGACACAGAGAAGATTTTTAACAAGCAGACTTTGCTAGGTTCCTCCCTGACACACCCAGTTCATACTATAGTTATCCAAGGTGATAACCCTTCCTGGAACAAGTCCTCTATATTCTTTTAGGTAGTTAGTGCTACCAACCAAGCTTGGGTCCTGCATGCAGTAAAGCCAATCTACTGACACCAGGTTGTGTGAAGAAAGGTGCATTTATTGTAAGGTGCCAGACAAGGAGTCCAAGGACAAAACACGGAAACTCCCCAATGGGTTTCAGGGAAGCATTTTTACAGGCCAGGTGAGGGAGGGAAGTCACAGGGTATATGATTAGCTAGTGCACAATTCTCTGATTGATTGATGGTGAGGTAACAGGACGGTGTCATGGGGTTAACTTTATCCTTAGGTGCAGAAAGGTCTGTGCTCATGATCTTCAAGTAGCTAACTTCTTCCATTTGGTGGGAGTTTTAGCATCTGCAAAACAACTCAGGAAACGTGCATCAGATACTATTATCTAGGTACTTCAGAGAGTTGCTAAAGCAGAGGACATAGGAGAGGGGTCTGTTCCTGGAAAGCCCCTTAGGGTCCTGCTCAGTTACATTAGGGGAAAGGTCAAAGGTTCTTCCTGAGTCTTTGGGGCCTTAAGAATAATCAACCTAAATTAATTCTCATGTTTAAGAGGTAAAATTAGGGGTGGCAGATATTGCTTCCCTACAAAACAAACAGGGAGGAGCCTTCCAGATAAGCCAGAAACTCTACTGGATCTTATAAGAGCTCTTTTTCAATTCTGCTGTTGTCAAAGCCAGATTTGTAAAGTGCAAAGAAGGACCATGAGGCAGTTTTAGAAAAGAAGTAGACACCCAGGATGCTGGGGAAGTAGAATAAAACACACACACACACACACACACACACACACACACACACACACACACACAATCCTGAATGCCATTATTCTGGAATAGCCTATAACCCAAGCCCAACAGCAATTTAGGACAATGATGCAGTCCAACAAGCAGCTCAGCAGTCCTACAAGCAGCTCAATAGCGTGAGCTGGGTACTGAAAATTTTCCATAGCTCTGACCCACAGAAGGTGAACCCAGGGTTCGCCAGCAGGCTACATTTTTGTGAGTAGTTCTTTAGGGGGGCAGATATTCTAAGGTTTTTTCCGGGTCAGAGAGAAAGAAAAGTTACACTGAGTGCCCAAAGCAAAAGGAGCCAGGCAGAATCTCTCTTCTCCTCTGCCTGCTGTTGTCAGGTACACCCTCAAAAAGTCTTGAGTGGATATTGTGTGGAACAGGAAACAAACTTCTCTGACCTCATGATTTTGCTGAAGGTAATGAAAGGAATGAGTGGGTCCTTTCTATTTCAATTGAATGATGAGAATGGAAACTCTACTGCCTGTAAAATATAGGATGGGAGAACAAAATGTCTAGGAAGCTAATCTTTTATTAATCACTAGTTGATCTCCCTACACTGAGGAACTCTTTCTAGATTTTAAGATCTAATTATTTAATCCCTTCATAGTGCCATATTGTTTATAATTTATCCCAGATAAGAAGTGCATTTTCTTGCCAATGCTTAAAATGCAAAGATATTTAACCCTGAACAAATGAAAAGTAACATAAAGAAAATGAGCTTTATTCATTAGGATGCTCTCTGCTCTGGCTGAATAAAGAACATCTTTTTTTCACCTAAATTTTAAGTGATAGAGTGCCCTGGATCAAAATCATAATGACATTTATCCTGTTATTCAACACCTCTAAGAGGTTGAAGGGATTTATAAATATAGTTGTCTTCATGTTTTAGACACATCTTTCACTCTTTTTGACAGTTATTAAATACATTAATTTTCTGGTGGTAATTTCAATGTAATAACCATATAAAAATGTAAGTCTTATTTTCCCATCAGAAAAGAAGAAACTGGGAAGTATCTTCAGAGCCATAAATTAGAGTATGAAAGACCCTTAAGCTGCCATTCACGGAGTGGGGTGGAATTTTGTGTGTCAGAGTTGAATTAGAAAAATATAATGTGGTTACAGTGAAAGGGATTTTTCTATGTAGTACTTCCCTAACCTGGTTAGAGAGAGATAGTAGCCTTATCAGAAGTATTAGTAAGCAAGAAACACATAGACATGAGACACGGTCTTGAATTTTTAGTTAACTCTACCAAAATAAACCCATAAATAATGTAAGGAAAATGCATTATTGAATCAGATAGCTTAAAAATCAAATAACTTGGGAGTAAACATTGGCTTGGTACAACACTCTGTGAAGGACCTGAGTTTATTTCCCAGAGGTGAGGCTAGTTGGCTCAGCTCTGTTCCCGGGCTCTAGGATGTACCTCCTAACCTTAGCTAGATCTTTGGCTAATGTACACTGTTGGCCCCAACGGAACTAGACCAAAGATCAGGTAAATGGCCTAAATACACATAACAATAGAAAAATCATCCAAAGGGCATTCCTTCTCCCTAAATGAAGAATAACACATTATTTGTAATGAAAATGCCACTTTTATTCAGAAACATCTATTTTAGGATATATATGGTTCTTAACATCCATCCTTGTTAAAAGCCCCAAATGAGCCCCAGAGAATAGTTGGAAGCAAGCATGGCAGAGCATTTTTAAAGGTTGGCTGGTAGTATTATCCTCATCATTGCTTTTGAGGCAAAACCAGCTGATTTCTTGTTCATTATAAAGACCTTCCTTTCAGACACACCATGACTATTTCACATCCTGCTTTGGCGACTCATTTCATTTTGCTTCATTACTTTTCTCTTTTTATTTAATTTTTAATGTTACCAAGGTAATATATGTATATAGTTTAAAAATAAAGTTTAACTTGAAAAAAGCAGTCCCTTTATTCATATTTCTCCACTGCCCAGACCCACTTGAAACTTTCAACTATTTCTTCTAGTATTTCCTTCCATATTTCTAAGGGATATGCTTATATTGCAATTTTTTGACTTGTCAACTTTGTAAAACTTGATTGTCTATTAACTTCTTATAATGGCAGATGAAAAATTTAAGCTCTCTGCTTTCCTCTCACAGATTTACTTCTATTATTATTTAAAATATCAGTAAATAATATTCACTGTTGAACTAAGTATTCTACCATGATTCCATTTCTTTTCTCATACAATTTTTTGTCACTAATTTTCTTTTTTGTTTGTTTTCATTTGCCTTGTTTTCTGTTTACCTAACATTAACTTTTCCTCCAAATGTCCATCCAGAATTGTCAAATGCCCATCAATATTTTTTACAAGCACTCAAATACTTAGAAAAAATTGCAAAAACTCTACCATTTCCATTTTTCCCTATAAGCCTCTTTTTCACTGTCCTTTATCCTCCCATTTCAATCTAGAATGGGTGCTTCTGCACTGCAGGCCTGGGGCACAGTTCTTCTCTTATAACCTGCTTTCATCATTCTGTGTTGGATCACCTACTTCCTATATCCTATTATCTTTTTCAGTTTACTCCCTCACTTTGATAAAGCATATGCAACCCGAGAAAAGATACATAAAAAGTAAAGTTTTGAGTTCTTGTAACCTGTCTTATCTTAACGGTTTTGCTCAAGTTGGAGACTTGCTTGGCAATTCTTGGCTATATAATAGTGATACATTATGAAAGTGATACCAAAAACTCAGCCTCTGTGCACCAGTGCCAAATCGAATCTCAGAGACAGAGCTTTGGGTGAAGTAGAAAAGAATAACTTTATTGCTTTGCCAGGCAAAGGGGGACACAATGGGCTCGTGCCCTCAAAAACTGTGTGGCCCAACTTGGGGGGATTTGGTGAGGAGTTTTATAGCAATGATTCAAGGGCAGGGTTGCTGATAAGGATCAGAGGGTGTACAGGGCCTGCATTCCTTTAATCTGGCCTCAGGTGGTATCTTGATGAGCTCCTGTGGTTCTCAAGGTTATCAAACTGTGACCTTCTCTCTGGAATGAAGAATGCTTCATCAAGTAGTTAACATCTTCCATTTGGTGGGGATTTTTAGTCCTGCAGAAGAGCTCAGGGATATTGTTATGTGTATCACTTGAAGAGGAACCAGGACCCTGTCCCAAGGCTGCACTATTGTTTCTTTTTTTTTAAAATTTATTTATTTAATTTATTTGTTATTTTTGGCTGCCTTTGGTCTTCGTTGCTGCACACGGGCTTTCTCTAGTTGCGGCAAGCGGGGGCTACTCTTCGTTGCGGTGCGTGGGCTTCTCATTGCAGTGGCTGCTCTTGTTGCAGAGCACAGGCTCTAGGCGCATGGGCTTCAGTAGTTGTGGCTCGCGGGCTCTAGAGCGCAGGCTCAGTAGTTGTGGCACACGGGCTTAGTTGCTTCGCGGCATGTGGGATCTTCCGAGACCAGGGCTTGAACCTCTGTTCCCTGCATTGGCAGGTGGATTCTTAACCACTGCACCACCAGGGAAGCCCTGCACTATTGTTTCTTGACTGCTCCTCCCTTGTCTCTGCATCCCCTCCCTTCCCTGATTAGCAACTGTTTGAATCTGCCCTTTGGAACTCAGGGAAGGTCATGGAGGCTGAAGCCTAAACAAGAAATGGGGGACACAGAAAGCCTTCCATCCCCAGGAGCCCCACAGAGTCCTGCTCAGTTTCAAAAGTGATTAGAGTCTCTATGTGTATGTGTGACCAGGCAGAAGCTGGCCTCTTCATAGGGACACTCCAAATGTCAGAGTTCTTTTTCTCTAAGGACCTTAGTTTCTCTAAGAATAGTTACCCACTTCATTATCTTGAGCAAAGCAGTAGTAGTATATACCTGGCTGTGTCTAAGAATAGGGTACAGGAAAAGAGTGAGGGTCCCACTGTCCTTTTTGTTACTGAACCAAACCTTGGGTTCACTTTCCCACACGAGCTAAAGACAATCTACTGACACTGGGTTGTGGTGAAGGAAAGTTCAGTGTTTATTGCAGGGTGCCAAGCAAGGAGTCAGGACAGCTAATGCTCAAAACCCCTGACATCCCCAATGGGTTTTAGCAAAGCATTTTTAAAGGCAAGGCAGGATAGGGGAGTCACCGTGAAACAGGAGGGAAGTGGGCAGGACACAACCTTTGAAAGAATGACATAGCCCGAGGACATGATATAAACGGGTTAGAACCAAATGGGTCCAAGATGGTGGACAAGTCAACTTCCACTAGACCTTGAACCTCAGTATAAGCTCACTGTAACACATCAGCAAGCTAAATGACACACCCACAGGTGCCATGACAGTTCTAAGGTGACCATAAGGATCAAAAAGTGGGCAGTGGCCCAATTCCTGGAAATCCCTGCCCCTTCCCAAAATAGTTGGAATACTCCTCCCACTCATTAGCCTATGAAATTACCCACCCATATAAAAACTGACAACCCCATACCCTGGTGCCGCTCTTGCCTTCTGAGATGGCCCACACTCTGTCTGTGGAGTGTGTTTCTCTCTAAATAAATACACTTCTTACCTATCACTTTGTCTCTCACTGAATTCTTTCTGTGATGAGACATCAAGAACCTGAGCTTCATTAAGTCCTGAAACCAGGTGTGTGATCTCAGTTGGAAGACTGTGGGTTTTGGCCGGGTTTGAGCCCCAGCTGCATGGGTTCAAGTCCCAGTCTGTGTTTTGGCTGGGTTTGAGTCCCGGCCGCATGGGTTCAAGTCCCCAATCTGGGTTTTGACTGGGTTCAAGTCCCGGCACGTGGGTTCAAGTCCCAATCTGGGTTTTGGCTGGGATCGACTCCATGCACATGGGTTTAAGTCCCAATCTGAGGTGCATGGTTTCAACAGTGTGTGTGTTCAGCTCATGCACAATTCTCTGGTTGGTTGATGGTGAAGCAAAGTAAAAAGACAATAAATTGTTGCAAATATTTCCTGGTTCTTGCCAGACTCCAAAGGGGATGTATGAATTTCTTCCATTTGGTGGGGGTTTTAGCATCTGTAAAACAGCTCAAGAAATGTGCATCAGATACTGTTACCTAGGTACTTCAGAGAGGAGCTACAGCAGAAGATATGGGGGAAGGGTCTGTCCCAGCAAGGCCCCATAGGGTCCTGCTTGGTTACACTTCTTCTCAGCTCCGTGATTTATCCTTGACCTACACTATCATCCTTGAGTTTGCAGACTCCCCAGTTCAATTTTTCCAGAGACTAAGCTTCTTATCTCCTATTGGAGAAGGAGAGGTAGTCACCACCTGCATGGATCTGAAGAGGGGACCTGGTGAGTCCAAAAACTCTGTATAATATCTTTCAAACGATCATTCTGTCTTCATTCTGTGCCACTTCCCTACCTTCTATGGCACTGACCCTCAGGTTCTGCCAGGATACAGGGGTCACTTCTCATTACTCTTCCCCCTCTGCAGGCACTTAAGTTACACATTTCTTTATTCTGCAGAATTCATTTACACTTTTCCTTCCACTTTTTGTTTTCTGAAAATCTGTTGAAATCTTTTGTCTGCTGTTGTCTCCTCTCCTATTTTCTTAGTCCCTGTCAGTGAATACTTTTCATTATTCCTATCCTTGACATTTAAAAAAAATTTATTTATTTGGTTTCGCTGGGTCTTAACTGCAGCAGGCAGGCTCCTTAGTTGTGGCTCGTGGGCTCCTTAGTTTCAGCTCTCCAGCTACTTAGTTGCATCATGCAGCCTCCTTAGTTGTGGCAAGCAAACTCTTAGTTGTGCCATGCATGTGGGATCTAGTTCCCTGATCAGGGACTGAACCCAGACCCCCTGAACTGGGAGCATGGAGTCTTAACCACTGTGCCACCAGGGAAGTTCCTTGATATTTTGCTAAAATTTTGGGAGGAAAACAAGATAAATTCATGTTGTCAGTTTGCCATATTTAACTAGAAGTTTGTTTACCCATTAGTTTTCTATAAGCAAGGTGGTTTCTACATTCTTCTCTGTTTACCTGTGATTACAGGTGATTTAGTGCAGCCTTAACTGAAAGGCTGTTAATTAAAGTAGCCTGTATATGAAGATTGTTTTGACTTCAACTCAGCAATACTTCTTAGGGTCCTGTAGAAAGTGTAACCAAGCAGGACCCTATAAGGAGTTGCTGAGACAGGACCCCTCGACCCCATGTCCTCTGCCTACCTCTTGTTTGTAGAAAAGCTATAGTTTTTCCGGGCCTCCCATGAGTCACAAAAACCTGGCTCACAAATTAATGATTGAAAGGATGTGAACATGTAGTGACAAAAATAGTAGTTGGAGCAGGAAAACTGGTAACAACTTAAACAGTAAATCAGCCACATGGCAGTTGCAGAATCTTTAGTTCCTCCCTGAAGTGCATAGATAACAGTATCTGATGTACATTCTGAGTTGCTTTACAAATACTAAAACCCCCACCAAATGGAAGAAGCTAACTACATGATGACCATGAGTACTTAGCCCCCAGACCTACTGGAGCCTGAGGATTGATAATTTTAACCCCTGTGACACCTCCCTGTTACCTCACCATCAGCCAATCAGATAATTGTGCATGAGCTGATCACACACCCTGCTACTTCCCTGCCTCACATGGCCTTTAAAAACTCTTCCCTGAAACCCATTGAGGAGTTTGGGTTTTTTGAGCATTAGCTGCCCCAGAATCCTTGTCTGTCACCTTGCAATAAATGCTGCACTTTCCTTCACAACAGCCCGGTGTCAGTAGATTGGCTTTACTGTGCATAGGTGAGTGGACCCAAGTTTGATTCGGTAACAAAAGTAATTTTATTTTTCTATACTTTAGGGAACACCATCAATCTTGGGACTATTACTAATTAATGAAAATATCAGTGTACCCTTCATCAGTTGTCTCTCAAACACCTATCCTAAGTACTGTAGTGAGAGAATTATAAGGAGATAGTAAGTTGAAATCTCATAAAGGCAATTCAGGTATTTGTGTGGGAATTTTTTCAGCTAACCTTTACTTATTATGTAAATCCAAACATCAGATAATCATATATATAGCTTCAAGTTACAGTAAGATATTTTATGCAATTCTGAGACCTATTAATATCTCAGTCATTTATTCAGAACTATCCCTGCCAGCAAGAAATTATACAGACTCATTTTTTTTTCTACTTATTTAGTCTGAGAAAGATCTATGGCAGGAGATTGGGCTTCTTAAAAAGAAAAAAAAAAGAAGAAGTGAAAGAGAAGTTAAACTGCATAATTCCTTGTTCAAGAATTTATTACATTGTTAAATGTTTTAAAGCAGTGTAAAAAAAAAAGAAGAAAGAAGCTTTGGTAGGCAGAATAATGCCTCCCACAAAGATGTCCATGTCCTAATTCCTGGAGCCTGTGAATACGTCCATGTCCTAACTCCTGAAGCCTGTGAATATGTTATAATACTTAGAAAAGGCCAATTAAGATTGCGGATGGAATTAAGGTTGCTAATCAGCTGACTTTGAAATGGAGAGATTATCCTGAATTATCCAGGTGGGCCCAATGTCATCACAAGGGTACTTATAAGTGGAGGAGGGAGGAAGAAGACTATCAGACTGATGGAATGACAGTCTTGGCCAGCCATTGCTGGCTTTGAAGATGGAGGAAGGGGGCCAGGTACCAAGGAATGTGGGCTCTCTAGAAACTGAAAAAAGCAAGGAAATGGATTCTTCCCTGGAACCCCCAGAAAAGAATGCTGCCCTGCTGACACCTTAATTTTAATCCAATGAGACCTGTACCAGACTTCTGGCTTCCAAAACTGTAAGATAATTAAGCCACTAAATATGTGGTAACTTGTTACAGCAACCATAGAAAACTAGTACATGAGCCATATGGTGAGACTACACTTCATTTATTCAGCATACTTATTGAACACTAACTAGTACAAATCACTGTACAGGTAATATGAAGGCTACAGAGATGAAACATAAGAGCCTTAAGTTTTAGGAACTTATAGTCTAGTAGAGTGGATGAGATACTGCTTTGTTTCAGATGTGCTACAGATTGATAGGAAGACCCTCACAGCCTGCATGCACCTACGTGCACACACACACAGGCACAGTTCTTGATTTATTTACCCAAGGATATACAAATTTACCAGAAGTGAGGTGTCTATGAGAGCAGGAGCAAAACAGCATAATTCCTGTAACCCTTTGAGTCCCTAATGTGAGGCACACAGTAGCAGTAATACTGCTTGAATAAGGCAGAGTCTTTCTGGGTGCAAGAAATATGATTTTGTGTTACACTGTACCCTTCTCTATGTGTGGCTTATATCACTGTTGAGGAAGAATTAAATAATCTTTGCACTTCTGTTTAAGGGGATATTAATAAACATCACTGTTCTCCTGCTTCTTCAATTGAACTCAGCATCATGAGGCTACATGACACCTGGGGTGAAAAAGCAGAGTCAGTGAGTACTAAGGTGCCCCTGAGAAGTATTTCTTCCTTGAGCTCTGCAGTGTTCCAGAAAGCCCATTTCCCCATAGCTATTTATGTAAGTGAATCTGATCACTGTACATAGAAGGTAGGAATTGATAAGAGGAATATGTATTTATACACAGAAACACACACATAGACATGTAGCTTTAGATATTTATAAACAAACATTGCTAAGGTGATTAATGTATTCTCTTAAGCAAACAGATTCAAGGCAGATTTTAGGATAAATCTGGGCTTCGAAGGGTCAGAGAGGAGAAATTAATCATGAAGCAAAGAAAATATCTTGCTGAGGAAAAAAACAGTGACAGAAACAGCAAATGTTGCATCATGTTTATATCTTTTTTTTCTCCCGTCTTGGCTTGCAAGAAGGGCTAGCTACAGTGACAGGGAAAGGCTAGAGAACAATAAAGCCTTGGAAGATCTAGAATCAAGGAAATCAGGGTTAGATTAAATAGTGGTTAATGGCTGAGTTTAGTGTTGCTACCACAATCATGAAATTCAACAATGATCATTTTAGCACCTACTATGCGCTCAATAGGTTTTGTGAGAATACAGAGATGAACAAGTTCTTGGAATCAAGTAATTTTCAGTCTAGCATTTGGGTATAAATACTCATATAACTCTAATGCAAGGTCAGATATAGGAACTCTTAGCTAGAAGAACAGGGCCATGTTAGTCAAAGATGGAGAGGCATCAGACTGATGGGTGATGGGGGATGGGACAGAAGAAAAGAGGAAAGTCTCAATGAGGGAGGAGGTATTCAAATTGAGCTACAGAGATGGTTAGAAGTTCAACAAGAAAAATGGACTGGAAAAAATGTGGACCATTGGGAAACAAGACCAAGTCTCTGCCCTCAGTGAGCTCAGAGTCTTTGGGGGACTATGATGGACAAGTCACTTAATGTTACCGATTGAATTGGGCCCTGCTGCTCGCCGCTTACAAAATTAAACTCCTAAACATTGGTAGAGGGGAAAAATTGTCTTTAATCAGAATGCCGGCAATCTGGGGAGATGGTGGACTCAGTGTCCCCCAAGAACCACCTCTGAAGATTCTGCTCGGCCATGAAAGTTTTAAAGGAAAGGGCAAAAGTAAAGTAATCTCAGTTAATCACTGAGATAGGAGGGTCAGAGTCATCATGATCCCCCAATGAATGCAGGCTCTTCAACTCCTCGTGATCTTCCTCTAGATGTTGTCTTGTTCACACAGTTTGGTCACACAGTTTATTTGTTGGATTACTGAAGGGGAAGCTAGGAAAGAGATCTGGTCGTCTGTTAATTACTTATTCTTCGTGTCTACTTCTTTGATCTACAGAAAGAACCGACAAGTTTGGCAAGGTATTGTGTGATTAAAAGATTTGAAAGCTGTGCTCAGGCCAGAGATGAGTAGAGCAGCAGTCCCCAACCTTTTTGGCACCAGGGACCAGTTTCGTGGAAGACAATTTTTCTATGGACCAGGGGGGTAGAGGGTGTTCAGGAGGTAATGCGAGTGACGGGGAGTGGCAAATGAAGCTTCCCTCGCTCACTGCTCACCTCCTGCTGTGCAGCCAGGTTCCTAACAGGCTGTGGACCGGTATGGGTCCTCGGCCCGGGGGTTGGGGACTCCTGGAGTAGAGCATGGGGGAGGCTGGTTAACAGTTAGTTACAATAGAGCTTTGCTAAAGTGACAAAGAAAAGGGCTTCCTGCTGGGGGTGGTTTCCTGCAAAGAGCTGCTTACGTTAACCTTTTGAAGCCTCACTTTCCTCATCTTTGAAAATGGAGCTTGGAATGGCTTTCGTACATGGAGCTCAAATTACTGTATGTGAAAGAACAGTTAAAACGTATGAAGGGAAAGCAACCTAAATGTCCATTGACGGAGGAATGGATAAAGAAGATGTGGTACATATATACAATGGAATATTACTCAGCCATAAAAAAGAATGAAATAATGCCTTTGCAGTGACATGGATGGACGTAGAGATTGTCACACTGAGTGAAGTAAGTCAGACAGAGAAAGACTAATATATGATATCACTTATATATGGAATCTAAAAATATGGTACAAATGAACCTATTTACAAAACAGAAATAGAGTCACAGATGTAGAAAACAAACTTACGGTTACCAAGGGGGCAAGGGGGCAGGGATGGATAAATTGTAAGATTGGGACTGACATATACACACTACTATATATAAAATAGATAACTAATAAGAACCTACTGTATAGCACAGGGAAATATACTCAATAATCTGTAATGACCTATATGGGAAAAGAATCTAAAAAAGAGTGGATATACATATATGTATACCTGATTCACTTTGCTGTACACCTAAAACTAACACAACATTGTAAATCAACTATACTGCAATAAAAATTAATTTTTAAAAATAGCAAAAAAGAAGTATGAAGGGCATTATAAATGTTCAGTGATATGATTGTGTGAATCTGGCTATCCTCTCCCACTTCTTAGTCCTTCTGCATTGCATAGAGGAGTCTCCTGGGCCAGACTGAACCAGGGTAAGTGCCTGTCCTCTTAACTGCTGCGGTGATGAGTCAGATGAATGCCTTGACTCCAACACATTTGCCTGGCTCTCTGACATTCTCTGGCACTGTTTCTTGAATAAGCATATTCCTACTTGATTGGCCTATTGGGAAAATGGATTCTTATCTGGGAGGCATCAGGCGTCTGAACACCGGGTTGGAGCTCTTCTTGCTGGTGCCCTCTGAACCACTGGTGTCTTGTCAGACAGCAACTTCTCCCCAAAGTTAACCTTGTTATGCTCTTCAGCTGTGGTCTTCCAAGTGGGAAGTGCAGCAGCAAATGGAAGACTTTCAAAAATCTATCTGTGGGTAACTTTTACTGAAAATATTGCTATTAACGCACACGTATTCACCAAAGAGTAATGGAACAAAGGAAGAGGGAGTGGGCTTTTGAAATTGATGGCTCGGGTGAACACAATTTGTACTAAGTTTGCCTCTCAATTGGACTTGTGACAGCTTTCAGCTCGGTTTGAAACATCAGAGACATTTGTCTTTTGTCCCTTGAAGGGGAAGTGGCTAAATTGATTTGGGTTATTTGTCTGGAAAACTGTCTGGATGCATGAAACAGCCTCTTTGATAAAGAGGGCCCCTTGGTCATGGCTACCTTTTATAATCACAAAGTGCACCGTGTTTATCAGCAATAGAGATGTATAGTTTCTCTGTGGAAATGTTCTGGCTGAATTGCAGCTGTTTATCATTATCTCTAAATCAAAAGCTCTGAATGGGTTGTGACGACTGCCAGACAGGTGTTATTTAAATAAATAAATAAAACATTGGGAGAATTCTGATTACATTTCTCAAAGAAGTGGCATCTCAGGTAGTGAGAATAATCATCCTGAGTGCTAGTCTCCCCCCCCCCCACCAGCCTGCACCTGCGGAAGTTGAGCGACAGCTCTGGGGTGGGTGGAGCGGTGGTGGTGGATCTACTTAAAGTATCGCTGCTCCAGGATTATATGGAAGATGAAAGGAGCACAAGAGTTGGATGGCCCCCTGATATCTTGCGTATTTCCATCTGGTACCCAATGAGGAAACTGGCGGAAACTTGATGTGCCCCTTTATATGACTGAGAGTAGTATCTTAAGAAGCAATACATAGTCCATAGAGAGAGAACTTTTTTTTGAAGATAGAAACATGGAATATAGCTTGGTTTTTCAATCTATAAGATGGGTAAGGTGATGCTTTTTGTTTACCTCTCTAGGCCCTTTATGTGTGTTAGTTAACCAAGACAGTGCATGCAAAACAGTGCAATGCCTGCCTGTCACGGGGTAGGGACTTTATAAAGATAAATATCACATTGCTATTGCTGATAAACGTGGTGCACTTATTTGAAAAATGAGTGGATACATGAACAGAGGGTAGTGGGAAGCTCCACTTGGGTGTGTCCCTTTGGGAGGAAACATGCTCCTGGGTAAACCTCTGAGTGTCTTAAATGGAAATAGGTGAGGAGTCCATAAAAGGGAGAAAGTTCTAGGCAACAATTACATGGCCTTCCCTGGTTCTATCAGAGAAGAAACTACGAAGATTCCTCTTTCACTTCTCACAATTCCTTCATCCTCTTATTCCTGCAAATATTTTTGGCAATCGAGTATCTGTACTGTCCTCTCCTATGTTAAGCATGGATCATCATGCTATTAGAGTGCTATTCCCATTATGAGGTTCTCTTTTTTTATTAATAGTAATAATATTAGCATAGGTATCGTTTTTTGTTTTGTTTTTTTTTTTGCGGTACGCGGGCCTCTCACTGTTGTGGCCTCTCCCGTTGCGGAGCACAGGCTCCGGACGTGCAGGCTCAGCGGCCATGGCTCACGGGCCCAGCCGCTCCGCGGCATGTGGGATCTTCGCGGACCGGGGCACGAACCCGTGTCCCCTGCATCGGCAGGCAGACTCTCAACCACTGCGCCACCAGGGAAGCCCTAAGTATAGTTTTATTGAATGCTTATTATATGTTAGGCCCTTGGACAAGCATCTTTGCATGCCTTACCTCATTTCATACTTAATATCCTTTAAGGTGTAGGTATACTGAGGCCCAATGAGGTTAAGTAATTTTTATAAAATCATATGGCCAGAAGAATGTGAATACATTTCAGAAGAATATTAAGAAATACTAAATATTTTTAAATAGTGTATTGGAGGAAAGGAAAAATGCAAATGGAATTGTTTTGTCAGGCCAAATGAAGTCTGAGGAGTGAATTCCTAATCATCTTCAAGTTTATGAAGGAATATTGTCCTTGATTTCTTTAGGGAGAATAGCAAGAAGAAATGGGCTAATGTAGATGAAAAGACAGAAAGAAGGTACCATGTGCTGTGGTCAAACCTCTGGAATAAGTGACCCATGGATGATGGCCAATTCCACAGTTAGCCAGGGGGCTTGGTTGATTTGTTCAATTGCTTGCTCAGTAACCAGGGTCAAATGAGCTAACCTTTTGAAACACAAGGCTCAAGATATAGGCGCATGTTTCTGCCTCCAGATTTATTTTGCTTTCTGTCCATTGCTTTAGAGTGATCCATTTCATTAAACTATTTTCATGTTTTAAATGCATCAACTTGGTGACGTGACTTATTTTTTTTAACATCTTTATTGGAGTATAATTGCTTTGCAAGGGTGTGTTAGTTTCTGCTTTATAACACAGTGAATCAGTTATACATATACATATATCCCGATATCTCCTCCGTCTTGCATCTCCCTCCCTCCCACCCTCCCTATCCCACCCCTCTAGGTGGTCACAAAGCACCGAGCTGATCTCCCTGTGCTATGCAACTTCTTCCCACTAGCTATCTATTTTACATTTGGTAGTGTATATATGTCCATGCCACTCTCTCACTTTGTCCCATCTTACCCTTCCCCCTCCCCATGTCCTCAAGTCCATTCTTTAGTAGGTCTGCTTCTTTATTCCCATCCTGCCCCTAGGTTCTTCATGACCTTTTTTTTTTTTTTAGATTCCATATATATGTGTTAGCATACAGTATTTGTTTTCTGTTTCTGACTTACTTCACTCTGTATGGCAGACTCTAGGTCCATCCACCTCACTACAAATGACTCAATTTCGTTTCTTTTTATGGCTGAGTAATATTCCATTGTATATATGTGCCACACCTTCTTTATCCATTCATCTGTTGATGGACACTTAGGTTGCTTCCATGTTCTGGCTATTGTAAATAGTGTTGCAGTGAAAACTGTGGTACATGACACTTTTGAATTATGGTTTTCTCAGGGTATATGCCCAGTAGTGGGATTGCTGTGTCATATGGTAGTTCTATTTTTAGTTTTTTAAGGAACTTCCATACTGTTCTCCATAGTGGCTGTATCAATTTACATTCCCACCAACAGTGCAAGAGGGTTCCCTTTTCTCCACACCTTCTCCAGCATTTATTGTTTGTAGATTTTTTGATGATGGCCATTCTGACCGGTGTGAGATGATATCTCATTGTAGTTTTGATTTGCATTTCTCTAATGATTAATGATGTTGAGCACTCTTTCATGTGTTTGTTGGCAATCTGTATATCTTCTCTCGAGAAATGTGACAACATTTTTATATGTGAAAAACTTTTTAAAAATTTTTAAATATTCTCATCTAAAATGCAAAATTCATATTGACCCTGAAATAGCAATTAATATCATTCCTGAGAACAATCTTTAAATCTCAGGGTTAAAAGTCTGGGCTACATATTCTTTGAGTATACACCTAAGATGATAGTTAGCCTTTGGAAAAAAGTAAGGCAGATAACTGCTAAAAATATGACTAGAAAGGATAAAGAAGTTTGAACTGTAATCTTGGAATAGGATATCTGTATATGGCAGGATACGTGTTAAGTATCCAGATCCAAAATCTCTTTAATATGTATGATTTGAGAATTGCATAGTGAAGTGGAATCCATAGCACCTTCCTCATGTACAGTGACATATCAAACAAGCTCCAAGTTCAATTATTATTATCTTAATGTGCAAAGTTATTTATCGATCTTTCGTGAATTTCTCTCATGCTTATAATTATAGTACCTAGGCACTTAATGAATCAGTTAACAATGAAATCAATATACCATGCTAACCTTTCTACCTGCAACCAGAGATCACTTCGGGGCCATGTGTACATTAGTTCTCTAGAGTACTTAGAACAATGTGGGCATTTAATAAATGATGATCAATAACAATACAGATAAGTCTATGCATTGAAGAGGATAGAATTATAACTTTGGATCAACTTTTTGAAATGCTTTCACTTGAAACAGACCTGAAATTGATCTAAGGGAACAGCAATGAACTGCAAATATGGATAATACATTTTTTTCTTTCAAGTGAAATATGAACAAAATGTGCATTTAACAATTATTACTGCCTTATTATGCTCATGGTGGCTAGGCCTGTTTGGTTTTTTAATCTAGATACTTTCCTGAAGTCCCTACCTTTAGACTTGCAGCAGATGAAGTCTTACTAGTTTCCCCACTCAGTCTCTTTGAAGGATTTATGAGCACTTGTATCAGTCTCAGGGATCTCCTTTATGGACTTGTTCTCAGCTCTGGCGTTTGACAGGACAAACCTTCTACACCCCAGAATTCAAGTCTTCCCTACCTAAACTGGCTGATGAGTCTTGTCTCTTTGATTCCAAAGTGGGAATCTTGGAGTTCCTGGTTCTTGAACCTGACCTAAACAGATTTTGCTCTGACCACTGATTATTCCAGATGGGAAGACTAATACTTGTTATCTTATTGAGTTCACAAACTCCTTAAAAATCATGTGAAACTTATGGATGATTGCCCCAGAAAAATTTTTCATAACAATCCTAGTTTATTTACGGATCCCTAGATACTCATCTATGAGCCCCAGGTTAAGAATCACGGCTTTAAACTGTCACAGGCACTTTTTGGTACTCTGAAGCTAGACCCAAAGGTTACAGGAAAGTGGTATATTCCAAAAGTATTTTCGGGAAAAGGTAATTTCCACTTCAAGCAAATTCGTATAATTTATCCCTTAGTTTGACATTGTCCAGAGACTCAAGTTGCATAGAAACTAGCATGAGGTAAAAATTTAATACCAAAACTGTAAGTGGAAAATAATATAGCAGTTTTGTTTATGTTGCTAAGATTAAGATCAGAGTATTTTCTTTTGGAATTGTGTGTCTTCTGGGTTGGCAGGAATATTAAAGTTCATCTTACCCAACAGCATTTCTGATGCTTGAATCCCCTCTATGTTGATCAGTTTTCCTTTTGCTTCTGAGTTAGTTCTCACATTTTTAATGTCTGGGGAAGGAGCAATTTTTTATAATCAGTTTTTAAAGCCATTAGTTTGAGAATTTAAGTATACTTTCTCTTTACATAAGGAAAGTTTAGACTATTGTGACCTCAGGTGTTTTTCTCAAAATTGTAAAGAATAAAGCAAATGGTTCATGCAGTAAAAGTATATGACATAATCCATTTATTTTTTCCTGACCTGTTCTTATCTATATTCTAACATTTGGCTTCTGCAGTCGTTGACATGACATTATTCTTTTTTTATGATGAGAGATGGTATCACTTTTTGAATGAGAAATAGAAGATCATTGTTGGACCAGATAAAGAAAAATTGAGTCACTTATTTGCAAAATGCTTTTCTCTCTGTGACATTCACTACCTAAATTAATAGCATATTTTAGAAGTCAGCCTTTTATACCATGGATATTCTAACTCAACAACTTGGATAGAAATGTAGTGAAGAGAACAAAGTATTTTTGAATGTCAGCTCCAGTAATTCTAGTTATATTTTCCATGTGTTTTCATCAAACTTGTGGATTCCAAATGTCTTTATCCTTTCACAAATTCTTCCTCCCTCTTTTACTTTCATGTTGAAGTGTATAAAAACCCTAATTTTATGTATGAGAAAGGATTGAAAAATAATGAGACCAACTTCAACAACAACGTATGTGCTAATGAACATTGACCTTCAAAGTAGACACCTTGGGAGCCTGCACAATTATCCCAGTTGTCATTGCTAAAAATAGTTTACAATTTTGTTTCAGAGCTAATTCATGAGCCACAGCTGTTCCACTGGCCAATGGGGCTAGATCTGTGGTTATCAACTTTGTTTCACATTAGGAGCACCTACGAAGCTTTTAAAATATGGTGTCCAGGCCCACCTCTAGAGATTCCAGTTTAATTGGTATGGAGTGTGGCTGGGCATGGGGTTTTTTGGACTTCTCCAGTTGGTTCTAATGTACAGACAGGATTGACAACCTTTGGGCTAAAGGTTTTAAAGGTACCTAATAGCTTATCTGCCTCTTAAGAATGCTTTAAAACCAAATTTCACAGCTTAAAGACATTCAAAGTGAAGTAATAGAATAGCCTGTCAGGTAATTTACCATGGCTCTCTAATTCGCCATGATTTCTCCAGTCCAATGGCTAATTCAGCACTTTGTCTTACAAGCACATTGCCCAGAAAGCCATTGAACTGTCTTTTTTTTTTTTTTTTTTTGCAGTACACAGGGCTCTCACTGTTGTGGCCTCTCCCGTTGCAGAGCGCAGGCTCTGGACGCGCAGGCTCAGCGGCCATGGCTCAGGGGCCCAGCCGCTCCACGGCATGTGGGATCTTCCTGCACCAGGGCACGAACCTGTGTCCCCTGCATCGGCAGACGGACTCTCAACCACTGCACCACGAGGGAAGCCCCCATTGAACTGTCTTTAACAAAGGAAATCTAAAAGGGAACCATATTCACAAGCAGGGCAATCTTTTTAATTTGACTTTCAGTTGACTGGGTTTAGATTTATATTTAGTTTGTTGAAGAAGGTTATTTTTGTTCTGTACTCTTTTGAATAAATGGGTACTGAATTAATGTGGGTTTTTTTTTACCATATAACAGCAAAGAAGGAGTTTTTGTTTGCTTTTACAGCAGAGGGAGAGGAGCAGCTAAAAATACTCTTTTTATCCCATGGTCTTAGCTTATGTGGATTTGAGATTTTGTTCCAGCTTCATGGTACTTGCTCTATCAATAATTTCTCCATAATGCTGATTTTTTATTGAATATGTCTTACAAAATGAGATACTATCTAACACTTCCAAAGTTCTGAATGATTTTACAGAAATACTTGATGTGGTAGAAACATTTTTAGCTCTCCCTCAAATTAATGAGGTTTGACTTTTACTACGAAGATAAACATATTTATTTGATCAATATATTTGATGGAATTAGATTTAGGAGCAGAACTCATTCTCAAAACAAAAAATGAAAGTACAATAACTTACAGATAAAATGAATGATAAAAATGTAGTTATAGGAAGAACGGGGAAAGTTGAAATTATGGCCTATGTGTTTTCCATGGGAAGAGAAATTTTTAAGTTACAAAGAAACAAACAAAACTCATCATTGTGGAAACCTCCGTATCTGTTGATGGTGAACTAAAGAGAGGCCTCAAGTCCACTGGTGAGGCTATTACACTTATGCTCTTGATAATGATGCGAACCTTGTTGTCTATTAATTCAAATTGGAATGTTAAAGGGGTGTTAATGAATTTCATCATGGCTGTTAAGAACTACCTATGAGGAACTGATACAATCCGATTGATAAGTAAGGTTGAGGGGGGAGGATCTGAAAGAAAATGCTGAAATACAGGCATCTGCCTATTCCCACAAAACCTAGGATTTCAAAAATTCCAAATAATTCCACTGTCCATGTAAAATTTTAGAAATGATTCTCATATTCAATGAGGAACATTTCTTGTTTACTAGGGTGGTAAAGAACTTTAAAAAAAATTTAGATGTGTTCCATGCATGTACTTCATAGACCAATATTTTGTCCCCTTTCATTCTTTAAAAATATCATAATAACCACTGTTTATTGAGCATATGCTAGATGCCAGGCACACTGCTTTATTAGATTGAAGTATAACAGTGCCATCTTTGACCATTGTTGATCTACATAAATAGCAATTGCATATAGTTCAACCTAATACATTATTTCAATTTATTTTTAGAACTACACTATGAGGTAGTTACTATTATCCTTCATTTCATAGGTGAGGAAACTGAGGTTCAGAGAATTAATTTGAGTCTCCAAAACAAGATAATGGCAGAAGCATGATTCAAACTCAGAATGACCCAATTCCAAAGTAATTTTCTAGTACAGTACTGTTTCTGGCATTTTCCAATTTATTTAAGTGGTGTAAGCATAAGACACACCTATGATAGAGATTCAACTTTCAATTGTTCAAGAATGGAGCAGTATTGATGGATATAAGTTATCTTATATAGTTACACTAAATTGGAAGTTACAAATTAAAAAGGAGTGACAAAATATAGAAGTATGAATGCCACAGAGAAATGTAAGTTTTACACAAGCTGGCATAGATCTAAATGTTATCTTCTGTGGTTGCTAAAAATTAGCAGCTATACATACTTAGCCATATGGGTGTGAAACCATCCAGTAATTTACTACGTGACTTTGAGCAATTAACTTTCCTCTCTGAGCTTCAGCTTACCCATACGTAAGATGAAGGGTTAGGCTTAACAAATCTTTAAGATAATTTCCACATGGACTATTCTGTGATTGCCAGGATTCTGTGCATTCTAGCACTTAGATTCTTTCATGTAGTATTCACTCAATATGTCCTATGGAATAAATGGATTTGAAAAATCACCAAAGTAAAAGGCAGAAATTTTTGTTTTTAGTCTGTTAATTCAAACACGTATTTGAGCATCTATGTGTTTACCATCTTGCCACCTTGCCTAGGACTGTGTGTTTGTGTGTGTGTGGGTAGCATTCAGGATCAGTGGAGAGGTAGCGTTCAGGATCAATGGGGAGATGATGAACAGATACCGTCAGAGAAATGAAAAGATCAGTTATGCATATAAAAATATACAGAATATAGAATATAGAGGGATGGCATGGCCATGCCCTGAGACATTGAAGGAGAGATTGAGCTGAGGAGAAGAGTTCAGTTTTGGATATGGAAGGTTTATCTTACTGCATATAAGACATTCAAAGTGGAGATGTCCTATTGGACTTTTGGGACTAGAGAGCTCAGAAGGAGAAATTGGCTGGAGATCCATGCTTTAAGGGTATTTGTTTAGTAATAAATTAATTTTCCTTCATTCTTTGTTCTGTGTGAGGTTTAGCTATACATCAGGAGCCATTTATAGAAGACAGACACAAGGCATATACTGAGAAGCAATATCAAGACAAGGGAGGGAAAGAAATTTCAAGGGAAGATGCTGAGAATCTAGTGAGGACTTTCCAAAGCCGTAATGTAGAAAGAAAGCTGAGATTGGAAGCTGGGGTACACAGTTATGAAATGGATCATAGGAATATGAATTGGGTTTCAGGAAAGTTCTGCAAGGTCTTCCAAATCCCTTCTACATCATTTAATGCAGTCTCTATTTAGCTGTCTACACATATATAGTAGCCTTTGCCACTTAAACACACTGCTTAATCTCAGACATTACTATAGCAGCTGACATGAAGGGTACTTGGGGATTGAGAAGAAAAATGACAGACCAACCTTCAGAAAATCAAGTAACCGGTAATGAGGGACATTGACGAGATGGTTTGCAGAAGGAGAGGAATCACTGCTCATTACAAGTAAACCTTTAGTGTTTCTTTCTGGATAATAGAATGAGAAGTGAGAGTACAGGAGGACAAAAATCAATAAGCCCTTTTCTCTCTTTACTTTCCATCCTGTGTGTCATATGGCATCATTCAAGTTTCTGTTTAGGTCATTCTTTGTGGAAAGTTCATTGTCTCTGAAGTCCGTTAGTGAGGAGTGAGCTATAGATCTGATAATCAAACTAGAGAAGTGACCGCAATGGAAAGTCCATAAATGGAGAGCATGGAGAGGATGCCCAATCTTTGCTTTAATTAGTATTCAACATTATGTTGATGGTAGAGGATTTTTATCATGTCATGTATTATGGACAGACACTAGGGAGCTGGAAGTATATCACTCAAATTGTTTCCCTTGAAGTATTTTTTTTTTTTTTTTTTTTTTTTTTTTTTTTTTTGTGGTACGAGGGCCTCTCACTGTTGTGGCCTCTCCCGTTGCGGAGCACAGGCTCCGGACGCGCAGGCTCAGCGGCCATGGCTCACGGGCCCAGACGCTCCGCGGCATGTGGGATCTTCCCAGACCGGGGCACGAACCCATGTCCCCTGCATCAGCAGGTGGACTCTCAACCACTGCGCCACCAGGGAAGCCCTCCCTTGAAGTATTTTATTTATTACTTTGGAGCATTTATTTAGAGAGTTCTTGCTTCTGCCCATTCTCACAGAAGGTGATAAGGGCATATCTATAAATTTAGACATGATTTGGAAGTTCTGACTTTTCTATTAGACTGATTGTTACCCCTGGAAATGTGTCAAGATCATGAAGTCAATGAATCCCAGACACTAAGTGTTGTTATTCCTAATTTATAGAACACGAACAAAAACAGTGCAAGGCAAGGTGATGCTTTATAAAAGAGTTAATTTTCAGAGACAGTGTCAGGATAGCCTGAGCCACATATGAGCTTTAATAGAGCACAGAACAGAGAACTAAGTAAATATCTTGTCTCTGCCAATATTCTGAGAAAAATCAGGATTTTACACTCTGGCAGAGTGAAAACTGTGTGGTACCTGCGCTGTCATAGCCATCATCTTTTCCGAGGCCTTGGCTGGAGAAAATGGAATTGTCCATGCAAAGGAATGAGGGCAGACACTAAGGAAAATCCACAGAGACAGCACAGCACATTGAGTAGTCAGAGAAGAGAAAACAAAGTGGAAACTCCTGACAGACGAACTATTACAAATACCAGAGGGAGAGTAAAAATAATTAGATGATTTCATCTTAAAATACTGTGTCCTTTTAACCTCCATCTCCCCTATTGTTTTACCTGTGTTTCCTCTTATGGGAACAACTTGTCATTTCATTTTACGTATTTAGTCATGCAAACCCAATAACCTTGAAATGTTCATGGGTTACAGTTGTCACTATGATTAGGGGTATTATTTTTGTTATTTTTTTATTGTCTTTCCCAGATATTGAATAAACATGAAAATTACTTTAGAGATATGGAAATGGTTTGGCTAAAACAACATTCTGCCCTTCAGATGAGAGCCCTACAAGCTTATGATATTGTATGCACCCATTCATTCAGGCATTCTTTCATTCATACAGAATTATTTCTTGAGTTCTTCTATTTTCCAGGCTTTCTCTAGGTATCGAGAGATCAATGCTATATAAATCCTGCTCTCAAAGTGCTAACCATCTGTTCAGAATAATTTTGCTTCTAAGAGTCTATGTAAGTTCCATAAAAACAATCTCAATCTTTCATCTTATTCCTCTTTCTATCACAGTTGCATTTTCTTTTTGAAATGTGAGGCCATTAGAGTTCACCTTTTAAAAAAAAATTTTTATTGAAATATAGTTGATCTACAATGTTGTGTTTAATTAGACTTCACCTTGAAATTGCAAGTAATAGATATCAAATGAGCTACAAATCCGAATAGTAAACAATATCAATGTTTAGGGATTCATTTTGGGTCATAGATTACCCTCTTCTATTTAAAAATAATAGTGAGGTTACATCATAAAAAACCTTCACTATATCTCAGACTTGAAAACCCTCAGAGTCACATACTGTGCCTCTGTCCAACCCAATTATCAAGGCAGTTCTACTGTTCCACAGTTAGGGATAAAGAACCACAAAATATTTACAAGCAGATTTCTTTATGAAAAAGTACCCTAACTACAGTCTGAACTACAGTGGTACCCAGAGCTTGTCCTGAGGTTAATTCAATTTATAAAATATTGCCTCAATCATCATTCAGAGTCTGGAGTACTTTTACTAGAAACTGTATTCAGGTGAGCTCAATGTTTGTGACTCTGGTAACCCTGAGTATTGCATCTGGCCAGAGAAACCTGAAGTCCTGTGAAGAGTTTTAGGATGGCTGGTAGTGAACAGGAAAGGTGGGTCCTTTTCTGCTCCTTCATATAGACAGACTTAATATAGTTAGTCTGCACGTTCTCTCCATTAAAAATACCAACTTTCTGTGTATTTACCCACTTTTTTTACTTCTCTTCTTGGCAAATCTTGAACTTCATTGTCCATAAATTTGGTTGGGAGCTGACATCATTAGTTGTCATTCTGATTCTAAGCCAGGACAAGGGTGCACAGCAGGAAGATTCAGTGATCAGAAAATATTCTCTGTGGAAAACCACTTATCAATACATCTTTGTGGGGTTGATCCCCATTAAGAGACTAACTGCTTATTGGTATTTCATTGACACTCTTTGGGTTAAATCTTCCACCTCACTTTCACCTAAGTCCCTGGGGCTATTTTGATGTTGCATTAAGGAAGTAAATCAACCAATTTATCAACATGTTACATGGATAATTGGAGCCAAGACTGCAGCAAAAATTTGAATTTTATTCTTTTGTTTCTTTTTTTTCTTTCTATGATAAAAAGAGAGAGAAATAACTCTTCATTGGCTAAAGGGTTTTCATACCATGGTCTTTGCCAAATGATGTAAACCAGCAAGTTTTTACAAATCTCATCCATACCATGCCTCACCCAGTTATGCTTTTTAACATGAAGCGGCCTTACTGGACAGTGTAACATTTAGTGATGTGTAATTGGTTTCCTTTTACCCTGTCAGCCTGAGAGACAAATCACCCATTCCAATGAGCAAACATCTTTTCCTCGATCAACCTTGCAGTGACCTTGGCATGACTCCTCTCCATTTGGAAGTAATGACACCCGAGTCCCATTAATCTTCTCAGTGATGCTGTCTGGCCTCATGTAATGGTTACCAACCCTTGAGTTGCTCTAAGGAAATGAAGCATTATGCAAATTTGCACTCATTCCACCGAGGTCATCCTTTTCAGTATTTCCACCAAAAGAATAATGCTTCATTCATGCTTACTCCAGCTTATGAATGGTGTCTCTTAGGAGCTGTGCGGCCCTTACTCGTTTGCTCTGTAGCCTGTATGACCTTCCTGTTTGCTCTGTAGCCTGTATGACCTTCCCTGAGAGGACTCCTTTGCAGTGTAATTAGGATGACAGACCCCAGTGTTGTAAGTTGATGTCTCACATCAGCATATGTGTTTAGGGTACTGATGGGATTAAGGCTGAAGAAGAAAAAGAAAAAGAAGCACCTTTTTTCTCTGAAGTATTTAGGGTATTTATTTGGCTCCTAGCTCTCTGAAAGGCAAGCCTGCCCTCAGCCACAAGTGAGAGAAGCAGTTTTCCTTTTACTTCACACTTCCAGAATGTCTAAATGATTGTAAACTGTTAAAGATGAGTGGAAACTTCATTTTGGGGAGGCTTTCGTATAGTTCTGTGATGCCAGGATGAAAAAAATTAATCTGTTCCAGAATGTTGTTTTTCAACCTTTTATAATTAGTCAAAAAAATATTATAAGGCTATGCCTAGCTTTAAGAACAATAGATATTTGCCAAGTAAGAAGTCATTATTTGCATTTCAAAAAGTCTTCACTTGACTAATTACAGAAAGTTTCTTGAACTCCATAGTGCATCTCTGCATTTATTTACAGATTATTAAATGTTTGACAGAAAGGCTGATGGACAGAAAAAGTGAAAATGCAAGTGTTAAAAACCAGTATTAATGGAAGAATAGAAAATATAACACATAAGAGAGTTATAAGGAAGTCAACAGAAGATTATACTCAATTTAAAAATACTGATTTATATACAACTTTAGAGAAACTCAACCCCTGTGTTATAGAGAACCCATATCCAGGTTAAATGCTTTCGCACTGCCGAAACCTATTGACAGATGCCAACTTGGAATAAAGATTAAACACCTTTAAGAATTGCACAGACCAACCTCATGGTATATATTTGGGTAGAAGAATAGATCCATTCTTAGATCCATTGCCTTATCTTCACAGTACTTTCTAAGGCAATAACTCAAATTTTGGCCAGCCTCAGAATCACCTGGAGGCTTTGCTAAACCACAGCTTGCTATGCCCCACTCCCAGGGTTTCTTTCTTTCTTTTTTTTTTCTTCCAATTTTATTGAGATATAATTGACACACAGCACTGTATAAGTTTAAAGTATACAGCACAAATGATGTGAGTTACAAACATCATGAAATGATCACCACAATAAGTTTAGTGAACATCCATCATCTCATATTAATAGAACATTAAAGAAATAGAAAAACGATTTTTTCCCTTGTGTTGAGGACTCAGGATTTATCACTCCCAGGGTTTCTGATTTAAAAGGTATGTGGTGAGGCCTAAGAATTAACATTTCTACAAGTTCCCAGGTGCAGCTGATGCTGTTCTAAGGCAGGGCTCCCCAGCCCCCAAGCCGCAGGCCAGTACCGGTCCGTGGCCTGTTAGGAACTGGGCTGCATAACAGGAGGTGAGCGGAGGGCGAGTGAGCAAAAAGCTTCATCTGCTGCTCCCCGTCGCTCCCCGTCGCTCGCCTTACCACCTGAATCATCGCCCCCCTTCCCGGTCTGTGAAAAAATTGTCTTCCACGAAACCATTCCCTGGTGCCAAAAAGGTTGGGGACCGCTGTTCTAAGGTATTCAGGGCAAGTATTAAAATATACTTCTTTTATAAATGGGATAAATCAATATAAGTGGTGCACTGAACCATCAGAATTCAAGGCATATAATCTGAAAGCATCTTTATTTTGCTTCCCACTGTTACTTTAATATTTATTTGGTGCTGAGAGATCTCTTTCTCATAGATGAAAACCTGAGCAGGTGTGGACTTTCAAAACACTCTCAATGGGTCAATTTGTCCAATATTAAGGCTTCCAGGCCAATGCTTTAGCGCTGATAAGAGAATTACCTATATAGGAAAATGTTAAGTGGGCCCAGTCATCCATTCCAGGTAAAAACATAAATAACAGAAGCTTTGAAGGTTCTATGGCTGCAGAAAATTTCAGTTATGAAGTATATAACATAGACTTGATGGTGTCCTTTCTCTTCCTTCTGTCTTGTAGAAAGAAGGAAAATATCTCTGAAAGAAGAGAGGTGGCATCAGAAATACTCTATAAACAAGGACAGTTACACAAATCATTTCTGGAGCTGAAGTACTTCTGCCTGGTGGCTGAGAGAAACTTTAAGGCCATTTGTGGTCAAACTAATCAGGAATGTTAGAATGATATACTTGCCCTAGTCAGTGTTTCACCCTATGATAATAATCAAGGGCGATTAGAAATTTCTACCCAAAGGCTGCAGATAAAACCAGGGTTAGATAAAGCTGTGATTGATAATGCGTAAGAGGTAGAGGGAAAAGTACCTGATCTGACCTAGAGTTAGCTGAAATTCATTGAGTTCAGGCAAAAATCAAGTCTCTATCTTCCAAAGTATTCCCCAGATTTTAGGGAATAAAATCAATATATAGGAAAAATGACAATATAAGCCCTGAAACTGGAAATCAAAATTTATGAAGGTAAGACAAAATGATTTAGAAATAAAAATCTGCAGATATTTTCAAGTAAAATAGTTTCATTGTCCTTGCCAACAAACAGACACACTTTGAACTAACTTTTGTTTCCCTGTAAGTCTATCTTTTATGTCAGATTTTATGTCAATAAATGTTAAGCCCTACCATGTGCCAGGTACTTTACCAATAATATCTTATTGAATAATAGAAACAGGTATGTACTAATCAAAGTAAGTAATATGAGCAATATAACAATAGGTAACTAAATATACCAATATAAATATATAAATAGTATATTAAAATATATTAAAATATACAAAAGTAATATAAGCAATATCATAATATTTTTGGCATGCTACAATTTTTTTTCACTCATATTTCAGCCTATTCAGGTATTGGTGGGTGGCTTTCCATAGACTTCTCCTCCAAGCAAGTGACTCAGGGACACAGGCTCTGTGTATTTAATCATTCCCCATGATACAAGGCTTCCTCAGAATTCTGTACTAGATGCTCTGCATTCCATGAGCCAACAAGCCAAGAGAGAGAGCATGGAGGATCACATGGGCTGTTTCATGGCCAGGCCTGGATGTGGTATACATCATTTCTGTCCATATTATTGCATTGGCCAGAACCCAGTCAAATGCTACTACCTCATTTAAAGGGAGACTGGGAAATATTCTTTCTGTATAGTCAGGTAAAGGAAATGGGATTGGTTAACCTTTACCTAGTTTCTGCCGCAGTATGAGATATTTTACACATAAGGAAATTGAGGCTTCATGGACTTCAGGGAGCTAGGAGTAGGTGTTGGATCCAAGATTTGAAGCCAAGTGTATATGATTTTTAAAAGACCAATTTTTATTATTATTATTATTATTATTTTTGCCGCGCTGCACGGCTTACAGGACCTTAGTTCCCCAACCAGGGATTGAATCTGTACTCTCGGCAGTGAAAGCATGGAGTCCTAACCACTGGACCGCCAGGAAATTCCCAAAAGTACATATTTTCCAACATTGCCTTATCAATCAACAACTGAAAAATATGTTCATAATGTTCTAGGTCTTCCTGAAAGTATATATGGCAGAGGGAGTGGAGTATAGCGTATGATGATGAGGATAGGAAACAATTATTGATTTGGGATTTATTGAAGCTTCTTGAATTGTGTAAAGAATAGACTAAGTTGGTGAAGGCGCAAGGAGATTAGATTCATGGAAGGCTGCCTTAACCCACCTAGAAAACTGGTTACTGTCTGGAATAACAATTAGAGGATGTGTCTCTGGCTGCTTTGTTATACTTGCTATCTTCCTTCCAACAGTTGTTTGACAGTATTTTTTTTTATTGCTTTTCATTCTTCCTCCTTTTATTGCACTGCCACTGGATGGATATACAGCAATACTTTAGCAAATGCCAAAGCATCACTGCTGGATGCAAATCAAAGTTGCCAAAGGCAGCCAAAGTACCACAGGCAGATATATAGCTTAATGTCTACTACTCAGTACCATGCCATATGTTTTTTCCAAAAGTCAGGTATTTGTTGCCATCTCTCTTTTATCTGGGCTAGCATCATAGAGATGGAGAGTTTAGGAATTTCCAGACTATGAGAGCCACATGATCAAATTTATACCTTAGTCAAAGCAGGAAGGAGGCAGCATTTGTCCTCTGCCTTTCAGTTTCCTTTTCTTCATTCCTTTCCAGCCCTGTTTTCTTCAACCAGAACCCCATCATTTCAGTTTCTACTACTATCTGTTATCCCTCCTAAGAGGGCCTCATAGTTACTTATACATTAGTATAAATTAATTTAGTGCTTTTATACCTCCTGGAAGCATTCGTGTTTTAAAAGTTGGTCAGGGCTTCCCTGGTGGCGCAGTGGTTGAGAGTCCGCCTGCCAATGCAGGGGACATGGGTTCATGCCCTGGTCCGGGAAGATCCCACATGCCGTAGAGCGGCTAGGCTCATGAGCCATGGCCGCTGGGCCTGCGCGTCCGGAGCCTGTGCTCCGCAACGGGAGAGGCCACAACAGTGAGAGGCCCACATACCGCAAAAAAAAAAAAAAATTTGGTCAGTCTTGTTTCTTATAGTTCTATGGGTCAGCAATTCTGAAACTACTTTATGTGTATGCTAGGGATGAACAAATAAGGAAATATATTGTAGATAACAAAATCCAGGTTTCTCATTATTGGTAAAAGAAATTATAAATAAGCAAAGGGGGAACACTAGAATGAATTCTGTGGTGCTGTATTGGAAATTAGATAGATAGGTAGGTATGTAGGTAGGCAGATAGATAGATAGATACGTATATAAAATTTCCTAGGGTAGATATGTATGTAAAATATCCTAGCTATCAGTATATAGACTGAGAGGGCCTTCTAAGAGGGATATCACACTAGCAATAAGTATACCAAGCACACAGATCATGGTTTCTAAATACAGCTCTCCAATAAAAGGAATCAGGGATCCTTGGATAAATGTTTGATTCTAGAGCTAGGCTAGGAAAAATACAAGATGATCTTGGTGCCAAGAATTTAGGTGTTCTTTTTTTTAAAAAAATGATGGTTTTAGGCTAAAAGGACACAGTAGTCAACCCAAAAGAGTGTCCAGTAGCCAAAGTTGGACAATTTAAACAGAAAATAAACGATGATAGTATTATATCCAAAAAAATAAAATAAATATCAATGCATCCATAATGATATAAATAAATGATTGGTCTGTATCCTGACTGTGGTGGGGTTACACAAATCTATACATATGATAAAATTTCATAGAACTACACACACACGAGAGAGAGAATATAAAAACTAGTGAAGCAACTACACTCCAATAAAAATTAATAAACAAAACTAGTGCAATCCAATAAATTTTATAGTTAACAGTATATTTTGTGCCAATGTCAGTTTCCTGGTTTTGGTACCCTACTATGCTTATGTAAGATACTATCTTTGGAGGAAGGTTACATGGAAGCTCACTGTACTATTTTTGTAACTTCTTGTGAGTCTAAAATAATTTCAAATAAAAATTTTTATTAAAAAATAATTGAATAAATAAATAGAGGAGAAGGAACAAATCTCCCTTACAGAAGAATTTCAAGTAATAAATGTGCAAGTAACGATAGAAATCATTAGAATACTATAATAATAATTGCTACAGGCAAAATTCACTGGTAAATATCCAAATTAGTAAGCAAAAGTTTAAGAAGAAACAAAATATTCACATAGCCTCAAACTATCTCCCCCTAAATATATATTCATTACAAAGAAAAAAAATAGTAAATTCATAGTGACAGACACCATCTTAACCAAGCAATCAAGGTTAACATCATGTACCTCTTGATATGATGCACTGAGAAGGGCACAATGCCTCCATGGTGTTCTTTCCAAAAACTCATAAACTTGGTCTAATCATTAGAAAACATCAGATAAATCTAAACTGAGGGCTTGCCTGAGCAGCACTTTACAAAATACCTGACCAATATTCTTCACAACGTCAGGGTCATAAAAGAGAAGACCAAGTAACTATCACAGATTATAGGATAATAAGGAGACATCATGACTAAATGTATTGTGGGATCCTGGTACAGAAAAAGATATTAGTGGGAAAAGTGGTGACATTTGAATAAAGTCTATAGTTTAGTTAATAGTATTGTACCAATATTAGTTTCTTAGTTTTGATAAAAATGCCATGGTTATGTAAGATGGAAGCTAGGTGAAGGATGTATGAGGATTCTCTGTACTATTTTTGAAAGTTTTCTGTAAGTAATGTAGAAGAATATTTATTGATATATGAAAATGAACTGTATCCTATGCTGGAAATGGCTTTTAACCTCTCCCTTGCCAATCTTTTTATCAGGAGTGAGATGATGTCCACAATCCTTGATCTAGGAAGGAGCAGAAGAAAATATCATTGAGTAGAGGAGACCGTGTAGGTCAGTTTCTAGTTCTGCAGAGAGAATCAGATTTTGTCAGGTTATATACTTCTTTTAAGAATAATTGTTTTCTCTATTGTAAAGAGAATACATATTAATTAAAGAATATGAAAAAGCACAACTATCATTATAAGGAACCCTCATAATCCCAGCCCTGAGAGATTACCACTAATAATCTTTTCCATGTGATATATACACATTCATGTGCACATACATATACACATGCCACCATCATGGCCTAGCATAGTATTTGTCACATGGTGGTTGCTCAATAAATATTTAATGAGTTTTAAAATGGGACTATACATATACTTTTAAATCTACTTAACATTGTAGGACACCATGTAGCAGGGCTTTGATATAAGAAGGACTTGGATTTAAGGCCTGGTTCTCTCCCTTCCTCCCTCTTTCCTTCCCTTCCTTTTTTCCTTTCCTTTCTTTTTTTTAATTTTTATTTTATATTGGACTATAGTTGACTTAAAATGTGTTTCAGGTGTACAGCAAAGTTCAAAAGAATATACATATTAATATGTCTATTCTTTTTCAAATTCTTTTCCCATTTAGGTTATTACAGAATACTGATCCTTTTCCTTTCCTTTTTTTTGGCTGTGCCACACGGTTTATAGGATCTTAGTTACCCAACCAGGGATTGAACCCTGGCCCTCGGCAGTGAGAGCACGGAGTCCTAATCGCTGGACTACCAGGGAATTTCCTTCCTTCCATCCTTCCCTCCTTCCTTCCTTCCTTCCTTCCTTGCTCCCTTCCTCAAATATTTATTAAGCATTTACATTGTACCAAGCACTGTGTTAAGCCCTAGTGATAAAGTCACAGGAACAAAAGTCATGGTCCCTGTCTTCCCTTATAGTCTATGATCATACATAATATAAATACATAAATAAAATGTAAAATTGCAGTTTGCTAAGTTCTATGAAGGGGAGGTTCACAGTGAGTTGACAGCCCATAGAGGGGTCAGGAATGGCTTTTTTGAGGCAGTGAGACTTGAACTGAGATATGAACCGTTAATTTAATCAGGTGGAAAGGGGAGGCAAAATAAATAGCATGTGTGACGGCCCTGACGTGGGTTAAGGGGCAGTGCAGTCATTAAACTATTATGGCTGTGGAGTATAGAATGATGAAGAGAATGGGATATGATACTGGATAGGTAGGGACAAAAACATGCAAGGCTTTGTTGGTCATGGTAAGGATTTTTTTTTGTAGTTTACCAAGAAATAGTAAGCCAACAAAGAATTTTTTGGTATTAGAATGATATGATCAAATTTACATTTTTGAAAGGTTATCCTGGCTACATAATAGAGAAATATAAGAGATAGGCAGAGCATAGATTCTAGAGTTAGACCACCTGAATTCACACCCTGCCTCTACTACTTGCTAGTTTTGTATACTTGAGCAAGCTGCTGAATCTCACTGTGTCTCAGTTTCCCCATACGTAATATGGGGATGATGATAAATTTTACTTCATAGAGTTGTTATGAAGAATAAATGAGTTCATATTTGTAAAGCATTTAGGAGAGTTCATGTCTCATAGCAAGTTCTATTTAGTGTTGTTCAATAAATAAAGGGAAACAGCAAGTGCAAGTTTGGAGGCCATTGCTAGGAGAGGTATGGAGAGAGATATGGTGATGTACTGGACATGATAAGGTAAGGAAAAGATTATTTAAAAAGGTAACTTCTAGGTTTCTAGCTTACATGAGTGGATAGGTGATGGTGTCATTGACCAAGACAGGGAATAATGAAGGAGCACTATATACTAGCTATGTGATGCTGTACATTCTTAGTTTCCTTTTCCTCTTTTGTAAAATGGGAATAAAACATAGTCTTTCTGAGCTCTTATTCATTCTATATATATAATCCCATCAGGTGAAATTGATGACTGTTTCCTCTTTTCCAGTCCTTACATCTTTCATTTCTTTTCTTGCCTTACGGTGCTGGCTGGTGACTCTAGTGACATGTTGAATAGAAATAGTTGTAGCAGGTATCCTTCTCTTGTTCCTGATTTTCAGAAAGTATGGTTGTAAACTTTCACCATTAATTGTGAAATTTGTTGTAAGCTTTTTGCTGATACTCTATCAGTATGTAAGGAAATCTTTCTGGTTCTCATCATAAGAAAAAAAAATTTGTAACTATGTATGGTGACAGATGGTAACTAGACTTGTTGTAGCAGTCAGTTCACAATGTATACAAATATGGGATCATTATGTTGTATACATGAAACTATAATATTATATGTCAATTATACCTCAATTACCAAAAAAAAAGTCTTTCTGTTTTAGGGTTTAAACTAACCCCTTTAATCATGAATGGGTTTTCAAATGCTATTTCTTTCACCATTCACTGATAAGATTATGTAAATTTTCTCTTAATTCGTGAATTTATAAATTAATGAACTTTTCAATACAAAACCAATGTTGTTATCATGCAAAAAACCCAACTTGGTTGGAATCATCTTTACAAGTGTTTGAGTCTGGTGTCTTTTATGCAAAATTATTTTTAATTAATGACTTGATGTTTTAAATGACTAGGGATCTACTTGAGTTTTCTGTTTCTTCTTGAATCAGTTTTGATACAGGAAATTGTTTACCTTATTAAAATATTTAAATTTATTGGCATAAAGTTTTCTATAGAATTATCTTGGGAGATTGAAAAATCCATCACTGTATATATAGTTATACCCCTTTTAATTTCTAATATTATTTATTTGTGCATTCTCTTTTGTTCAGTCATTTTTAAAAATATTTATTTATTTATTTATTTGGCTGTGCTGGGTCTTAGTTGCAACATGTGAACTCTTAGTTACAGCATGTAGGATCTAGTTCCCTGACCAGGGATAGAACCCGGGCCTCCTGCATTGGGAGTGAGGAGTCTTAGCCACTGGACAACCAGGGAAGTCCCTCTTCTGTTCAGTCTTGACAGAAGTTGTCAGTTGCATTTAGTTTTCACATAACCAACTTCTGACTTTACTGATCCTTTCTACTGTATCATTTTCACTTCATTATTTTCTGTGCTTATCCTTATTTTTTTCCCCTTCAGTTATTTCGGGTTTTAACCCATTTTTATTTTCTGATTTCTTAAGCTGTATGCTTTGTTCACAAATATTTAACATTTCTTCATACATAAATTGAGCTAAGTTTCTCTCTAAATTTCACTTTAGCTGTATCTCACAAGTTTAGACATGTAATAGAGTATTTTAGTTTTTATTCCTTTATAGTTATTTTCTTTTTTTTAACATCTTTATTGCAGGAAAATTGCTTTACAATGTTGTGTTAGTTTCTGCTGCATAACAAAGTGAATCAGCTATACATATACATATATCCCTATATCCCCTCCTGCTTGCGTCTCCCTCCCACCCTCCCTATCCCACCCCTCTAGGTGTTCACAAAGCACCGAGCTGATCACCCTGTGCTATGCTTCCCACTAGCTTTCTATTTTACATTTAGTAGTATATATAACTCCATGCCACTCTCTCACTTCGTCCCAACTTACCCTTCCCCCTCCCCGTGTCCTCAAGTCCATTCTCTACATCTGTGTCTTTATTCCTATCCTGCCCCTAGGTTCTTCAGAACCTTTTTTTGTTTTTTTTTTTACATTCCATATATATGTGTTGGCATACGGTGTATGTTTTTCTCTTGCTGACTTACTTCACTCTGTATGACAGACTCTAGCTCTATCCACCTCACTACAAATAACTCAATTTCGTTTTTTTTATGGCTGAGTAATATTCCATTGTATATATGTGCCACATCTTCTTTATCCATTCATCTGTTGATGGACACTTAGGTTGCTTCCATGTCCTTGCTATTGTAAATAATGCTGCAATGAACATTGGAGCGCATGTGTCTTTTTGAATTATGAGTATATGAGTATATTTTTTTCTCTGAGTAGATGAGTATATTTTTTTCTCTGAGTATATGTATGCCCAGTAGTGGGATTGCTGGGTCATATGGTAGTTCTATTTTTAGTTTTTTAAGGAACATCCATACTGCTCTCCATAGGGGCTGTATCAATTTACATTCCCACCAACAGTGCAAAAGGGTTCCCTTTTCTCCACACCCTCTCCAGCATTTATTGTTTGTAGATTTTTTCATGATGGCCATTCTGACTGGTATGAGGTGATATCTCATTGTGGTTTTGATTTGCATTCCCCTAATGATTAGTGATGTTGAGCATCCTTTCATGTGTTTGTTGGCAATCTGTATATCTTCTCTGGAGAAATGTCTATTTAGGTCTTCTGCCCAGTTTTAGGTTGGGTTGTTTGTTTATTTGATATTGAGCTGCATGAGCTGCTTGTAAATTTTGGAGATTAATCCTTTGTCAGTTGCTTCATTTACAAATAATTTCTCCCATTCTGAGGGTTCTCTTTTCATCTTGTTTATAGTTTCCTTTGCTGTGCAAAAGATTTTAAGTTTCATTAGATCCCATTTGTTTATCTTTGTTTTTATTTCCATTTCTCTAGGTGGTGGGTCAAAAAGGATCTTGATGTGATTTATCTCATAGTGTGCTCTAACTATCTTTTCCTCTAAGAGTTTTATACTCTCCAGTCTTACATTTAGGTCTTTAATCTATTTTCAGTTTGTTTTTCTGTATGGTGTTATGGAGTGTTCTAATTTCATTCTTTTACATGTAGCTGTCCAGTTTTCGCAGCACCACTAATTGAAGAAGCTGTCTTTTATCCATAGTATATTCTTGCCTCCTTTATCAAAGATAAGGTGACCATATGTGCATGGGTTTATCTCTGGGCTTTCTATCCTGTTCCATTGATATCTATTTCTATTTTTGTGCCAGTACCATACTGTCTTGATTACTGTAGCTTGGTAGTATAGTCTGAAGTCAGGGAGCCTGATTCCTCCAGCTCCATTTTTCTTTCTCAAGATTGCTTTGGCTATTTGGGTTCTTTTGTATTTCCATACAAATTGTGAAATTTTTTGTTCTAGTTCTGTGAAAAATGCCATTGGTAGTTTCATAGGGAATGCATTGAATCCATAGATTGCTTTGGGTAATATAATCATTTTCTCAATGTTGATTCTTCCAATCCAAGAACATGGTATATCTCTCCATCTGTTTGTATCATCTTTAATTTCTTTCATCAGTGTCTTACAGTTTTATGCCTACAAAAGTTTTCTTTTGTCTCCTTAGGTAGGTTGATTCCTAGGTATTTTATTCTTTTTGTTACAATAGTAAATGGGAATGTTTCCTTAATATCTCTTTCAGATTTTTCATCATTAGTATATAGGAATGCAAGAGATTTCTGTGCATAAATTTTGTATCCTGCTACTTTACCAAATTCATTGATTAGCACTAGTAGTATTCTGGTAGCATCTTTAGGATTCTCTAGGTATAATATCATGTCATCTGCAAACAGTGACAGTTTTAGTTCTTCTTTTCTGATTTGGATTCCTTTTATTTCTTTTTTTTCTCTGACTGCTGTGGCTAAAACTTCCAAAACTCTGTTGAATAATAATGATGAGAGTGGGCAACCTTGTCTTTTTCCTGATCTTAGTAGAAATGCTTTCAGTTTTTCACCACTGAAAACAATGTTGGCTGTGGGTTTGTCATATATGTCCTTAATTATGTTGAGGTAAGTTCCCTTTATGCCTACTTTCTGGAGGGTTTTTATCATAAATCGGTGTTGAATTTTGTCAGAAGCTTTTTGTGCATCCATTGAGATAATTATATGGTTTTTATCCTTCAATTTGTTAATATGGGGTATCACATAGACTGATTTGCATATATTGAAGAATCCTCGCATTCCTGGGATAAACCCCACTTGATCATGTTCTATGATCCTTTTAATGTGCTGTTGGATTCTGTTTGCTAGTTTTTTGTTGAGGATTTTTGCATCTATGTTCATCAGTGATATTGGCCTGTAGTTTTCTTTCTTTGTTACATCTTTGTCTGGTTTTGGTATCAGGGTGATGCTGGCCTTGTAGAATTCGTTTTAGAGTGTTCTTCCCTCTGCTATATTTTGGAAGAGTTTGCGAAGGATAGGTGTTAGCTCTTCTCTAAATGTTTAATAGAATTTGCCTGTGAATCCACCTGGTACTGGGCTTTTGTTTGTTGGAAGATTTTTAATCACAGTTTCAATTTCAGTGCTTGTGATTGGTCTGTTTATATTTTTTATTTCTTACTGGTTCTGTCTCGGAAGGTTGTGCTTTTCTAAGAATTTGTCCACTTCTTCCAGGTTGTCCATTTTATTGGCATATAGCTGTTTGTAGTAATCTCTCATGATCCTTTGTATTACTGCCATGTCAGTTGTTACTTCTCATTTTTCATTTCTAATTCTGTTGATTTGAGTCTTATCCCTTTTTTTCTTGATGAGTCTGGTTAATGGTTTATGAATTTTGTTTATCTTCTCAAAGAACCGCTTTTGGTTTTATCGATCTTTGCTATTGTTTCCTGCATTTCTTTTTCATTTATTTCTGATCTGATCTTTATGATTTCTTTCCTTCTGCGAATGTTGGGGGGTTTTTTGTTCTTCTTTCTCTAATTGCTTTAGGTGTAAGGTTAGGTTGTTTATTTCAGATGTTTCTTGTTTCTTGAGGTAGGATTGTATTGCTATAAAGTTCCCTCTTAGAACTGCTTTTGCTACATCCCATAGGTTTTGGGTTGTCATGTTTTCATTGTCATTTGTTTCTATGTTCATCAGTGATATTGGGCTGTAGTTTTCTTCCTTTGTGACATCCTTGTCTGGTTTTGGTATCAAGGTGATGATGGCCTCATAGAATGAGTTTGGGAGTGTTCCTCCCTCTGCTATATTTTGGAAGAGTTTGCAAAGGATAGGTGTTAGCTCTTCTCTAAATGTTCAAAAGAATTCGCCTGTGAAGCCGTCTGGTCCTGGGCTCTTGTTTGTTGGAAGATTTTTAATCACAGTTTCAATTTCAGTGCTTGTGATTGGTCTGTTCATATTTTCTATTTCTTCCTGATTCGGTCTTGGCAGGTTGTGCATTTCTAAGAATTTGTCCATTTCTTCCAGGTTGTCCATTTTATTGGCATAGAGTTGCTTGTAGTAATCTCTCATGATCCTTTGTGTTTCTGCAGTGTCAGTTGTTACTTCTCCTTTTTCATTTCTAATTCTATTGATTTGAGTCTTCTCCCTTTTTTTCTTGATGAGTCTGGCTAATGGTTTATCAATTTTGTTTATCTTCTCAAAGAACCAGCTTTTAGTTTTATTGATCTTTGCTATTGTTTCCTTCATTTCTTTTTCATTTATTTCTGATCTGATTTTTATGATTTCTTTCCTTCTGCTAACTTTGGTGTTTTTTTGTTCTTTCTCTAATTGTTTTAGGTGCAAGGTCAGGTTGTTTATTTGAGATGTTTCCTGTTTCTTAAGGTGGGATTGTATTGCTATAAACTTCCCTCTTAGAACTGCTTTTGCTGCATCCCATAGGTTTTGGGTCATCGTGTCTCCATTGTCAATTGTTTCTAGGTATTTTTTATTTCCTCTTTGATTTCTTCAGTATCACTTCATTATTAAGTAGTGTATTGTTTAGCCTCCATGTGTTTGTATTTTTTACAGATCTTTTCCTGTGATGGATATCTAGTCTTATAGTGTTGTGGTCAGAAAAGTTACTTGATACAATTTCAATTTTCTTAAATTTACCAAGGCTTGATTTGTGACCCAAGATATGATCTATCCTGGAGAATGTTCCATGAGCAGTTGAAGAGAAAGTGTATTCTGTTGTCTTTGAATGGAATGTCCTATAAAAATAAACTCCATCTTGTTTAATGTGTCATTTAAATCTTGTGTTTCCTTATTTATTTTCATTTTGGATGATGTGTCCATTGGTGAAAGTGGTGTGTTAAAGTCCCCTACTATGATTGTGTTACTGTCGATTTCCCCTTTTATGGCTGTTAACATTTGTCTTATGTATTGAGGTGCTCCTATGTTGGGTGCATAAATATTTACAATTGTTATATCTTCTTCTTGGATTGATCCCTTGATCATTATACAGTGTCCTTCTTTGTCTCTTGTAATAACCTTTATTTTAAAGTCTATTTTGTCTGATATGAGAATTGCTACTCCAGCTTTCTTTTGATTTCCATTTGTATGGAATATCTTTTTCCATCCCCTCACTTTCAGTCTGTATGTGTCTCTAGGTCTGAAGTGGGTCTCTTGTAGACAGCATATATACGGGTCTTGCTTTTGTATCCATTCAGCCAGTCTGTATCTTTTGGATGGATCCTTTAATCTATTTACATTTAAGGTAATTATTGATATGTATGTTCCTCTTACCATTTTCTTAATTGTTTTGGGTTTGTTTTTGTAGGTCTTTTCCTTCTCTTGTATTTCCTGCTTAGAGAAGTTCCTTTAGCATTTATTGTAAAGCTGGTTTGGTGGTGCTGAATTCTCTTAACTTTTGTTTGTCTGTAAAAGTTTTAATTTCTCCATCGAATCTGAATGAGATCCTTACTGGGTAGAGTAATCTTGGTTGTAGATTTTTCCCTTTCATTACTTTAAATATGTCCTGCCACTCCCTTCTTGTTTGCAGAGTTTCTGCTGAAAGCTCAGCTGTTAACCTTATGGGGATTCCCTTGTATGTTATTTGTTGATTTTCCCTTGCTGCTTTTAATATTTTGTCTTTGTATTTAATTTTTGATATTTTGATTAATATGTGTCTTTGCATATTTTTCCTTGGATTTATCCTGTATGGGACTCTCTGTGCTTTCTGGACTTGATTAACTATTTCCTTTCGCATATTAGGGAAGTTTTCAACTATAATCTCTTCAAATATTTTTTCAGTCCCTTTCTTTCTCTCTTCTTTTTCTGGGTCCCCTATAATTTAAATGTTGGTACATTTAATGTTGCTCCAGAGGTCTCTGAGACTCTCTTCAAGTCTTTTCTTTTCTTTTTTTTCCTTTATTCTGCTCTGTGGTAGTTATTTCCACTATTTTACTTTCCAGATCGCTTATCTGTTCTTCTGCCTCAGTTATTCTGCTATTGATTCCTTCTAGAGAATTTTTAATTTCATGTATTGTGTTGTTCATCATTGTTTGTTTGCTCTTTAGTTCTTCTAGGTCCTTGTTAAAGGTTTCTTGTATTTTCTCCATTCTATTTCCAAGATTTTGGATCATGTTTGCTGTCATTGCTCTGGATTCTTTTTCAGGTTGACCGCCTATTTCCTCTTCATTTGTTTGGTCTGGTGGGTTTTTACTTTGCTGTTTCATCTGCTGTGTATTTCTCTGTCTTCTCACTTTGCTTAACTTACTGTGTTTGGGGTCTCCTTTTTGCAGGCTTCAGGTTCCTAGTTCCTGTCATTTTTGGTGTCTGCCCCCAGTGGTTAAGGTTGGTTCAGTGGGTTATGTAGGCTTCCTGGTGGAGGGGACTGGTGCTTGTGTTCCTTTGTCTGAGGCTGGATATTGTCCTTCTGGTGGGCAGGACCGCATCCAGTGGTGTGCTTTGGGGTGTATGTGAACTTAGTATGATTTTAGGCAGCCTCTCTGCTAATGGCGGGGGTTGTGTTCCTTTCTTGCTAGTTGTTTGGCATGGGGTGTCTAGCACTGGAGCTTGCTGGTCATTGAGTGGAGCTGGGTCTTAGCATTGAGACGGACATCTCTGGGAGAGCTCTCACTGATTGATATTACATGGGGCTGGGAGGTCTCTGGTGGTCCAGTGTCCTGAACTCAGCTCTCCCACCTCAGAGGCTCATGCCTGACACCCGGCCAGAGCACCAAGGCCCTATCAGCCACATGGCAGTTTTGCAGTTCAACCAAGTCTCTTCTCTGGATCTGATTCCTTGCCAGGCTTGTCTTGGGCAGCCACAAGAGAAGATCTCCAAACCTGTTACCAAACCAGGTTGCTCTTGCTGACATCCCACAAGCCAAAATGCTGAGATGTAGAGGTTTGCAGCAAAGAGAGGGTTTATTCTTTGTTTACTAAGACTCATATTTTATGTGACTTAGGACATTTGTAATTACCAGGTTCTGGATTCTTGGAAGCTTGGATATCATCAATTGCAGAAATAGTCATTAATATTAACAATCTTTTTTTTTTTTAAAGAGCTATGCTTCTATTATTTTTTTAATGTAGCAGACTATGAATATGTTTTCAGTTATTTGATGTACTCTATTTTGAGGAATATGAGATGATGATAGAGACACCAAGATGCCATTTACAGCTGTAATTTCTTTCAGTATTATCTGTTTTCAGAACTTGTTGACAGACAAGAATGATATATGTATCAGGACCCCTTTTCAACAGTCAAACGATTTGATGTCTCCCCCTCCAGTGTCTTTTTAAAAAAATTGCAGCTCTTTGAGAAAATACAGGTGCACATATGGTTTTATAGAGTGCCTACAGTAACTCTGTGAACCCCAAGGGATCGTCTGCTCACAGTTTAGAACCACTGCCATATTAGAGTTCATGTATGTTTCATCTACCACCTCTGGGTATGCTTCTTGTTTTCGTCAACAGAAGACTGTACAACCATTTGGTAGTCTGGGTCATGAATGGTTAGGCACAAGGAAAAATTAATAATAGCTAACACTGATTCAGTGCTTGTTATGTGCCAGATATTTTACATGTATTAACTCATTTAACCCTCACAACAATGCTATGAGATAAGTTCTCTGAATAATATCTTCACTTTTTTTCAGATAGGGGAACTGAGGCACAAAGAATTTAAGTAATTGTCACATAGCTAGTAAGTGGGAAAAGTTGAGATTGGAACTGGCAATCTGGCCCATCTCTTCATCACTATACAATACTACCTGCCAGCAGCATGCGTAGTCAGATGCCAGATGATAAGGAAAAGACAAAGACATGTTCTAGTTGCACCTAAGCCACTTCAAATTCATTTTGAAGGGAGGCAATATATAAGGGTCCAGGAGCCCCAGGTAGTATCTGAAATATCTGCAAAGCAGTATTAGGAACTAAAGTTGAAGAAGCAATGCAGGACAGCATATAGGAGTCTGTGATTGTAGCAATCCAGTTAGGTTTTTAATTGTAGCAAATCCAAAGAGATTATTAATAATTGTTCAGTGTTGTTTCAACGTTTGCTGGAATGCTTCTGATACCTTCAAAAATCAACTGCTGACTATATATGCCTGGCTTTTTACATACTTACTTAATACTCACAACGGCCCTAGGAGGCTGATACTATTTTGACCTATTTTACAGATGACAAAACTGAGACCATAAAGAACTTACCCAAGATTATACAGCTAAGTAAGTTGCATAACTGGGTTTTCAGCCTAATTTTTTTAGACTTCAAAACCTATGTACTATCATATTATACTACTTTTTATGTTGAAACATTTCAGATCTCCCTCCTCAGTGCTTTTATATTTGAAGGGCCCTCACTAGTTTTTGACCAGGTTCACTCTCTTCCTAGTAGCCTCTTATGGAATACATTCTTGAAAAGATGGGGGAAATCCTAGAGGAATGTTAAGTCTCTAGAGACTTGGATAAGAAGGCCCCAGGCCTAACCATAGTCATTCCAAGGGGAATAAGAAAGATCTGGTTCCCAGGAGCAGGAGCCCTTATACTTTCACCATCTGGTATTTTATTTATGGTGCCTGAGTAGATCATGTCCCCCAAATTATCCTGATTTTCTTTACTATCTCAATAACCGAAACCATATTCTGATCCTATGCACATGTCTATTTTCAACCTGTACTACCTTTATAAACCATTATTTCCAAAAGCTTACTCCCTGTTGTGTGATAACAGTAATAGCTCACTGATCTGGCAACACTGGGGGAAGGTCTATTCTTGATCTGCTGAAAACTAGCTCTTTCCTATCTATGTTCATTTTAGTGAGGTTGACATTTGTTTTTTTTTTTTCCGAAGTCCCAGTTTTATAAAACTCTAATATCTGATTTCAAAGAAGTCAAATAAAGGTCCAGTAGTATTTTAAAATTCAGAGAACCTTCGTATAGGGCCATTATTCTTCATCCTGATCTGACTATAATCAGGTTCTTAATCAAAAGGCTTGGCGTTTTTAAATGTCTATGCTCCATCTGCTCATAATGTGGGCAGTAAAATAGACTTTTGATGCTTGTTACTGTAGGTTGCCTTGTGCTCCAGTAAATATGAGCGTAATTAAATATATAACCAAGTTTTTGAATCAAATCCAAACTGTTAATAATTTGCCAGACTAGCATTATGCCCATTAAGGATATTAGAAGATTCAATCTGTACTTTAACTTGGAAGTAAACATTGCAAAGCCATTCTCCAATTTCCTGTTATTTTCTTTTAACCATTCTGCAGTTGAAGTATGGGATCAGATGGCTTCTCCTTGGTGAGGTGAAAGACTAGGTTAAATAATAGATACTTTATGGGAAAAATCCATTACCCTCCCCTCTTCCCTTCCCTTCAGTGAAGTTTAGAGGTCTTATACTCTTAGGTTTGTGCATTATTTCCACAGGATGATGAAATAAAGAGACCATCCTTTCTTAAGTTGATAACAGGCATTTCTATAACCTGTTGAAACTTTTCAATGCAGAGGCAGTAAAAGTGGATGCAGTGGTGTAAGCAGAGAAGAAGGGTATGATTCCCTTTGTATCCCCTCACTGGGCACAGCTACTAGGACTGAACCTGGGCACACATCACTGAGAGGCAAAACAGTCTACTTTTGAAGAATACAGGCTGTAGTGTTAACTGATCAAATCACAGCTCTATCACTCCCCAGGTTTGCTATCTGGGGCAAGTTATGGAACCCCCTTCAAAGCCATAGTTTTATAATCTGTAAAATAGAAAAATAATAGTATCTATACCATAGGATTGTATTGAGGATTAAATAAGATAACCCATGTAAAATATCACAATGTCTGACATATCGTAGGTGAACAATAAATATTAATTACTCTCATAAATGTATTTTTAAATACTATTATCATTGAAGAAGGAAGAGAAGGAGAAGAGAGTATTAAGCCAAGGACACCATCTTGCTGCCCTTTCATTTCCATATTTTCCCCCATGAAAGAGAGGAACAAAGGTACGCATCTCACATAGCAGCATAGCCGAAGTATTGTGGAATGTGGAAAGTAGACATTCTTTTTTTTTTTTTTTTGGTAAATTTATTTAATTAATTATTTTTATTTATTTATTTTTGCCTGTGTTGGGTCTTTGTTCCTGTGCGTGGGCTTTCTCTAGTTGCGACGAGTGGGGGCTACTCTTCGTTGAGATGTGCAGGCTTCTCATTGCAGTGGCTTCTCTTGTTGCGGAGCACGGGCTCTAGGCACGTGGGCTTCAGTAGTTGTGGCAAGTGGGCTCAGTAGTTGTGGCTTTTGGGCTCCAGAGCACAGGCTCAGTAGTTGTGACGCACGGGCTTAGTTGCTTTGCGGCATATGGGATCTTCCTGGATCAGGGTTCGAACCAGTGTCCCCTGCATTGGCAGGCGGATTCTTTTTTTTTTTTTTTTTTTTTTTTTTGCGGTACACGGGCGTCTCACTGTTGTGGCCTCTCCCGTTGCAGAGCACAGGCTCCGGACGCGTAGGCTCAGCGGCCATGGCTCACGGGCCCAGCCGCTCCGCGGCATGTGGGATCTTCCCAGACTGGGGCACGAACCCGTGTCCCCTGCATCGGCAGGTGGACTGTCAACCACTGCGCCACCAGGGAAGCACAGCAGGCAGATTCTTAACCACTGTGCCACCAGGGAAGTCCTGAAAGTAGACATTCTTGACAGTGTGTAGCCAGACACCATTGTACTCTAAGACCAAGTGTAAAATAAGTAAGAGTATGCAGGCCCTGGCACACCTGCACTTGCACTCACATGCTACAATCAGAGTCTTCTTTCTAAAGAGTAAACCTCACCCCTATTTGAAACCGTATAATGGCTTTTCATTGCCCTTAGGCTAGAGGTGAACCTCCTTCATGCAACTCATAGATGATCTGTCCTTTGTCTACCTCTCAACATCATATCATTCTTGTCTTCCCTCTCTGCTCCAGCTGCTTTAACATTATTTCATTTCTTTTAATGTGCCTTGTCTGCTAACCTTTGTACACGTTGCTGCAGCTTTAAATACTGTCCCCCTATTCATGGCCAAGCTAACTATGACTTATGGTTCAAGCTCAGCTTAAATGACTTCTTCAGGGTAGGCTTCCTTGACCTCCTAGACTAAGGTATCACACTCATAGATATGTTGTGAGAGCATAATTTACACCTCTATTTTTTGAAGCATATACCAAAACTTGTTATTTGGGAGAACATTGTTCTCCCAATATTCATATGTTGAAGCCCTAACCTTCAATGTGACTGTTTGGAGATATGGCCTTCAAGAAGGTAATTAAGGTTAAATAAGGTCATAAGGGTGGGTGGGGCCCGGCTGGGTGGGGCCCTAATCTAATAGGACTAGTGTCCTTATAAGAAGAAGAGACACAAGAGTGCATTCTCTCTTTCTCTCTCTCTCTCTCTCTCTCTCTCTCTCTCTCTCTCTCTCTCTCTCTCTCTCTCTCTCTCTCTCTCTCTCTCCATGTGCACAGAGGAAAGGCCATGTGATGACACAGCAACAAGGCAGCTGTCTATAAGTTAAGGAGAGAGGCCTCAGCAGAAACCAGTCCTTTTAGCATCTTGATTTTGAACTCTAGTCTCCAGAACTATGAGAAAATAAATTTCTGTTGTAAGCCACCCAGTCTGTGGTACAGGTATACCTCAGAGATATCTTGCATTTGGTTCTAGACCACAGGAATAAAGTGAATATCACAATAATGCAAGTCACACAAGTTTTTCAGTGTCCCAGTGCATATAAAATTTATTTTTACACTGCAGTCTATTAAGTGTGCAATAACATTATGTCTAAAAAAATGTACATACTTTAATTTAAAAGTACTTAATTAGAAAAAAATGCCAACCATAATCTGACAACACAGGGTTGCCACAAATCTTCAATTTGTAAAAACTGGAATATCTGAACACAGTAAAACAAGGTGTGCCTGTATCTTACTATGTCAGCCCAACCTGACTAATACAAAATTTTAGTATTCTAATTGTTTAATTATTTAATGTCTGCTTTTTCTGATTGCTTTAGGTCCTTATGAGCCAGTGATGTCTGCATTATTCTGTATCCCTCAAGGGCCTATCAGAACACTTGGCAGATAGTAGGTTCTCAATAAATATTTATTCAATAAATGAGATGCTAATCCCCCCTTTTTTTTCCTTTGAAAACTATGGAGTCATTAGAGAATATAATTAATGAACAGTCTCTTGTTCATTGCTATATGCCAAGCTTACCTAACAAAGGACAGTTCATTCATTTGCACATTTATCAGATATATATTAAGAGCAAAATGCAAACCTGTGATAACCAGAGAAGAAAACCAGAGCATAAGTTTTTGATCATGACCTTTTCTGACAAGACCCAAACAAAGGAGACAAACAAAAAGACATTTTCATTATTTTTTACATGATGATCATGTAGGTTCCCAGAGGTTAAAAACTGTGGAAATATTATATTCTGAAATTGCCAGCATTAATTTTAATTTTGAAAAGTCCTTTTAATATGGGTGAATGATATTACCTTATTGATATCTTTAACAGACTAGGATTTAGATTTAAATTTAGATAGTCTGGCTGGAATATCAGCTTCTTATTATTTGATGTCTTCTCATCTATTACTCCTAATTTACACAAATAATATAATGTCTTTCCTGGAAATAGTGTGTGGGTACTTGGTAATGCTGCCCATCCTCCACTATCCTTCTCATATTAGCTCTTGTCACCATCAAGAAGAAAATAAATAAATCACCTTATTAAGAATAATGATATCTTTAACAGCTTCCCAGCTCTGTTGGTAATGAGGAGATGCTTTCTGTAGCAGAGAATAAAATGCACCCTGTGAATGTGTGACTACCTACTGCATTTTACGTGATTTAGTGATGCATTTAATGAGCATTTTCACTACGGTGTGTTCCAGAACTCCCTGTGCAGGTTTTTGAGATTTAAAAACCTACTTTTGGACGATTTCAACTTCAGCGTGCTCAAATCTTTTCACACCATTTATCGGGAAAGATGGAATGTTTGCACCGTCGTTTTTCCTCTGTGATTTGGTATCCTTTTTGTCTCTTTCCTGTAATGCAGATTTGGCAGATAAGGAGCATCCAAAGGCCAAGTATCTACTCAAAGTAGCTAGACCTCTATTAATGAAGAGGATGCATTCCAATGATAGATTTTGTTGTCAGAAGCTTTGCTAACAGAAGTAATAATATTTAAGAGATCTGGGAAATAGCATCTTAGCCCCATGTTGCCATGGTAGTGCTGCTTCCTATCTCTTGGAGCTCAGTGACCCACCCCAGGGACTCCTGTCTCTCTTGGAATAATATGCTAATCCCTATTAACACACAATTGCTATTTTTTTCATGCAGGGCCCAGATACGTGGCCCTCCGTTCTGCTGGGTTCAGGTCTTATACTTCAGAGAGTGTTTACTCGTTCCTCATAAGTTATTATCACCTCTAACTCTTTGCTGGAGAGACTGAAATTTATCCCAGTCCTTCTGATCCCAGGTGAATTTTTTTATGATTCAATTGGACCTCTGAAGATTTGTTAATTAAAGTATCATGGTATATGGCTAGACTCTTTAAACTTGGAAAACATTATCAGACCTTGTCTTTCCTTAGAAAAATATTCCATTAGAAACATTGTTTCATTATTTATATGGTCTAGTGCAAGAAGAGGCAGGATTAAAATGGCAGATTGCAGAGTATTTAATATTCCTTTCATTTTTCAATCTACAAAAAAGAGGAACATAAAAGCCAGAAAGTTCCTATTTTTATGACATAGGGAAGGTCACTTCTTATCAGTCATTTTGAGGAGCAAGCTAATCTGTCTCAGGTGATAATCCTATACTATTACCACTCTGATGGGTTATGTGTGCTGATAGTGTTGGAGATGATCTAAGACCCTTGCATAGCAGGAGATTTTTTGATTGAAGAAATAATTGCTGAGTGTGTCTTCAGCTACTAGTAAAATATAGCTAAGGTAAAAACTGTAGGGTAACAATGTGGGGGAAGAAATGGGGGCATGAGTATGGGTTCTGGAGTCAGGCAGACCTGGGATTGAATCCTAATTCCTCCTCTTACTAGTTGTGTGATCTTCAACAAAATACGTAGTTTCTCTGAACCTCAGTTTCTTTAAAGATTATTTGCTTTTCCTCCATGTTCAAAGTCTCTGTGTGCTCAGAGGAAGGTCTATTACATTCCTGGCTTCAAGCCCCATCCCTATTATTTTTCATGGAGCTGCAGTGAGTTTCCTAATTGGTTTGTCTGGAAGAGAAGCAAGGTATTTATAACTCAACTTATCCTCTTTTCCTTTCTCTTGAGAGACCAGCTGGCTACAAGGAGCACATATTCTGTTCTGCTCCTCCATGCTGTAGGGGTCTAAGTGGCAGGAAAAGCCTGCAGTGTTCCAGTGATGCCCATGACTGATTGTATTTCTCATAACACCCAGTTTTGGGTGTTGAGTCTGTCTAATTTTTTGTTCAGTATTATGAACCCTATTTGTCCACATATATAAGCCACACTAATTTATTTCTAATTGTTTTATTAGTAAAGGTAAAATTTTATTCTCCTATACTGATCTCTGTGATCTCAATTACATCAGAACAAAGGCATGGAAAAGAGATCCTGTTTCCTGGGTGCCTTCATTTACCCTAATAGGTTGTCATAAGAATTAGATTAGACAATGTAAGTAAAATGTGAATAAAGTGACTTGTACATTTTAGGTGCTTAATAAAATGCTACCTCTTGATCATGCTGGTAATTATAGGTATGCAGAGTTCTTTCATTGAACTTAATGTGAATGTTGCAAAGTTCCCTTGGATCAAGCATCATTGAAATAGAATGTATCATTCTATTAATTCAGGACTATTTGAGTCTATAAATGTTTCGAGAAAACCATAGGACAAGGGTTTGAGGGAAAACTAGGATGCGTTGTTACAAGGACTTAATCTTTATATCCTAATGCCTTACAATCATAACTTTTTTCAACTAGAAAGATTTGGATCATCTGGTCTAATACCTCATTTTACAGAAGCAGAAACTGAAGCCAAGGTAATTTAAGAGATTTCCTTAAAGTTATACAGATACTAGCAGATGAGAATTATAATTCATATCTTTCCATTGCACTCTGCAGATAAGAAAGGGACCATAAATCAGCTACTAGAAAACTTTAGTTTTAAACTTCCTGGCACTGGTTGCCTTAGAACAAGCTTGAAAATGTTGATCTAAATGAACACTTATTTCTGAGGAAAGGTCTACCACCCTTCTGGATCGGGGCCCTATGGTGGTAAATATCAATTGAACACATCCTGGTAATGGTGAGCAAACATATTTTTATAGTCTTGGGATCTGAATAGCCTGAGTGTTGACCCATAATCTCCCTTAACACACAGAACATTCATAATTACTAAAAAGTCATACTGTGAGAATTATGCCTTTTATTTTTCCACGGGATCCTGGCCCAGCTTCCCTGCTGGCTTAGCTGACTCTAGCCTCGTGACCTTTCATCATGTATGTAAAAACTTCAGAAAAAACCTCACTTGGCTCCACTAAACTAATGATCAGCTGAAAAACAAAACCAAAAAAACCTCAAAAGAACAAAAACAACTCTACTCCTGATGCCTATCAGAATCACTGGGCAAATGTACTTGTCACCCAAGGAGAGGATGCTTCAGATTACCACAGCAAGCCTAAATCTAACGTGGCTCAAGAGGCAAAGCAAAATGACAATGATAGGTGGTAAACCTGACACTTAAAAACCCTCTGATATTTTTGAAAACTGGTCTCCTGCCATTTCCTTCTCAGCAGACAGAAGCACAGAGCCATCATCCTGCCTTTAAATGAATATTTAAGGGAACATAGCTACTTACTTATATTTAGTTTGTTTTTTCTTCAAATTGGAGAGCAGAAATGTTTTTCTTTCCAAAGTGATTATTTGTGGTACAAATGGATCTAAATCTGTAAGCATTAATACCCACCGTTCATTACAAATCACACATTTCCCTAAGTGGGAGAAGACTATCCTAACAGTGTATTCTTTGTTCACTATGGCTTCGTACCAGAAATGGTGGACTGTTGAGCTATGCAACTTGGCAAAATCTGTTGTATGTTAGAAACAAAATACCTAAATATTTAAACATTTCCAGACTGACAAGACTCTAGGCAGGGAGAAAAACTCATTCCTTATGATGCCAAGTCAAGCCACAAGGTAGGTTAGCCTTATTCCTAGAGGACAGCAGTAAGAAAAATCAAAATATTAAATGTCATACTTATTACTTATGTGTAATTGTTCCATTCTGTCTTTAGCAGAAAGCAAAGGGATTGGATCCTATTTCAATGACCCTCCTGCTCACATCCAGTTTTATACTGTAAGGCTATTCCTACATCCAGGCACATAGCCTGGAGCACTACTGCTTTGCTGTACTAGAAACAAAGAATTCTATTTGAACAAGAAATTCTCTATAAAAGATACATTCAAAAGCCTCTGCTCTTAGTAAGAAATCTAAACTTACGGGCTCAGAGAACCTTAAAACTGAGCAGGATCTGAGAAAACATCTAGTCCACCCTGCTCATTTTTCTATGTTGGGAAACTGAAGTCCAAGTAGGGGAAGGGATTTGCCCATGGTGACAGTCAGGGGCAGGAGTGGGATTAAAAACCTAGGGCTTTTGATTCTTAGTCCTGGAGTCTTTTCATTAAATGTATGTTGATTCTCTTCCCCTTAGAAAGGAAATACACCATGGTTGTTATGAATATAGACTCGAGGGCTAAAATACATGAGTTGGGCTCCTTATTTCGTCCCCTTGCCGATGTGTGATTTAGGACAAATCACTTAGACTTTGCTCCTCATTTTTCTCATTGTAAAATGGTGATAATAATAGTGCTCATTTCATAGGATTTTTGTTAGTATTAAATGTCTCAAATAATGTAAAGCACTTAGGGACGGGTCTAGCACATAGTAAGCTGTCAAGAGTGTTTGATAGTATTTTCATATTACACTATTAAGATAATTGGTTTAATAAAGATAGCCTTTTTTGACAAGATATTTAAGAACAATATGTGATATTTGAGAAAGAAGTGATCAATGAAAATGTCAACAGAACAGCTAAGAAGAGTACCAGTGGATTAGCAGAACTCCATTATATAGAGTCTAAAATCTTCATGGCTACATCTGGTCTCTCAAGACATACCTGATATCAGAAAGGGAGCATTACTGCTTCTACACAGTTCTCAAACTAACTATGCCTGGTTAATGTTTCTGATACAGTCTCAAATAGTGCATTTTTATTGACACAGAGGTATCCACACTAGTGGATATGCCAATATCACTTGAAACTGTGAGACCTGTTACTGGTCCATAATGAGATACAGAGCTTACACCAATGTATGAATCAACTATGTCACTAAACACACACACACACACACACACACACACACACACACACACACACACACACATATGAATATATATGATGTATATAAAAGAATATATATATGGGGTGATACACACACACACACACACACACACACACACATGCAATTGCAGTTAGACTTTTTTGATGTTGGAAGTGGTGCATTGCTTCACATTCTGGCACAACACTTCAAATTTCTAGGTGGACCAGTAAAGAGTTTGTAGACTGACACCAACCTATTGATTAGCACTGGCCTTCAGAGCACACTTTGACCAGCACTGACCTAGACCATGATGTTTAGGGTACTCTAGCAACAAACTCCTCCTTTTATTTATTTATTTTTTTATTCTTTTTTTTCTGGTACGCAGGCCTCTCACTGCTGTGGCCTCTCCCATTGCGGAGCACAGGCTCCGGATGCACAGGCTCAGCAGCCATGGCTCACGGGCCCAGCCGCTCCGCGGCATGTGGGATCTTCCCGGACCGGGGCACGAACCCGCATCCCCTGCATCAGCAGGCGGACTTTCAACCACTGCGCCACCAGGGAAGCCCTCCTCCTTTAATTTTATTGGCTCTATCTAAAGCACTTGGCAGCCACCTAGCCTTCCAGAATTGCACTTGTGGGTAAACAGTGCATTCTAATATAGAAAAGTTGGAGACTTGCCCGACTGGTCCATTCCAACCTGATTTGTGGGACATCACATATAATTTAGTCTTTCTGGAAAATTCCATTGGTTTGCCTTCTCTAATAATGGCAGCATAGCTCCTCCAGCAAAGGGATTTATAAAATTTTTACTTATAACTGTATTAAAATGGCAAGTATTAATCCCTAGCATTTGTATTTAAGTATCTGCCCAATATTAAATGGCACTTTAAAATGAAATAGCAATAAATGGAAGTAAAATGAGGAGCATGTGACAAGGAGAAAAAGAGATGGCTTTGTTTCTAATTCTGCATAGGTTTTTGTATCACCTAGTTTTTTTTTTTTATTAGTTTCTGCTTTATAACAAAGTGAATCAGTCATACATATACATCTGTTCCCACATCCCCTCCCTCATGCATCTCCCTCCCTCCCACCCTCCCCATCCCACCCCTCCAGGCGGTCACAAAGCACCGAGCTGATCTCCCTGTGCTCTGCGGCTGCTTCCCACTATCTATCTACCTTACGTTTGGTGGTGTATATATGTCCATGCCTCTCTTTCCCTTTGTCACAGCTTACCCTTCCCCTTCCCCATATCCTCAAGTCCATTCTCAAGTAGGTCTGTGTCTTTATTCCCGTTTTACCCCTAGGTTCTTCATGACATTTTTTTAAAAATTCCATATATATGTGTTAGCATACGGTATTTGTCTTTCTCTTTCTGACTTACTTCACTCTGTATGACAGACTCTAGGTCTATCCACCTCATTACAAATAGCTCAGTTTCGTTTCTTTTTATGGCTGAGTAATATTCCATTGTATATATGTGCCACATCTTCTTTATCCATTCATCCGATGATGGACACTTAGGTTGTTTCCAGCTCCGGGCTATTGTGAATAGAGCTGCAATGAACATTTTGGTACATGTCTCTTTTTGAATTATGGTTTTCTCAGGGTATATGCCTAGTAGTGGGATTGCTGGGTCATATGGTAGTTCTATTTGTAGTTTTTTAAGGAACCTCCATACTGTTCTCCATAGTGGCTGTACCAATTCACATTCCCACCAGCAGTGCAAGAGTGTTCCCTTTTCTCCACACCCTCTCCAGAATTTATTGTTTCTAGATATCTTGATGATGGCCATTCTGACTGGTGTGAGATGATATCTCATTGTAGTTTTGATTTGCATTTCTCTAATGATTAATGATGTTGAGCATTCTTTCATGTGTTTGTTGGCAGTCTGTATATCTTCTTTGGAGAAATGCCTATTTAAGTCTTCTGCCCATTTTTGGATTGGGTTGTTTGATTTTTTGCTATTGAGCTGCATGAGCTGTTTATAAATTTTGGAGATTAATCCTTTGTCAGTTGCTTCATTTGCAAATATTTTCTCCCATTCTGAGGGTTGTCTTTTGGTCTTGTTTATGGTTTCCTTTGCTGTGCAAAAGCTTTGAAGTTTCATTAGGTCCCATTTGTTTATCTTTGTTTTTATTTCCATTTCTCTAGGAGGTGGGTCCAAAGGGATCTTGCTGTGATTTATGTCATAGAGTGTTCTACCTATGTTTTCCTCTAAGAGTTTGATAGTTTCTGGCCTTACATTTAGGTCTTTAATCCATTTTGAGCTTATTTTTGTGTATGGTGTTAGGGAATGATCTAATCTCATACTTTTACATGTCCCTGTCCAGTTTTCCCAGCACCACTTATTGAAGAGGCTGTCCTTTCTCCACTGTACATTCCTGCCTCCTTTATCAAAGATAAGTTGGCCATATGTGCGTGGGTTTATCTCTGGGCTTTCTATCCTGATCCACTGATCTATCTTTCTGTTTTTATGCCAGTACCACACTGTCTTAATTACTGTAGCTTTGTAGTATAGTCTGAAGTCAGGCAGCCTGATTCCTCCAGCTCCGTTTTTCGTTCTCAAGATTGCTTTGGCTATTCGGGGTCTTTTGTTTTTCCAAACAAATTTTGAAATTTTTTGTTCTAGTTCTGTGAAAAATGCCAGTGGTAGTTTGATAGGGATTGCATTGAATCTGTAGATTGCTTTGGGTAGTAGAGTCATTTTCACAATATTGATTCTTCCAATCCAGGAGCATGGTATATCTCTCCATCTATTTATATCATCTTTAATTTCTTTCATCAGTGTCTTATAATTTTCTGCATACAGGTCTTTTGTCTCCTTAGGTAGGTTTATTCCTAGATATTTTATTCTTTTTGTTGCAATGGTAAATGGGAGTGTTTTCTTGATTTCATTTTCAGATTTTTCATCATTAGTGTACAGGAATGCCAGAGATTTCTGTGCATTAATTTTGTATCCTGCTACTTTACCAAATTCATTGATTAGCTCTAGTAGTTTTTCGGTAGCATCTTTAGGATTCTCTATGTATAGTATCATGTCATCTGCAAACAGTGACAGCTTTACTTGTTCTTTTCCAATTTGGATTCCTTTTATTTCCTTTTCTTCTCTGATTGCTGTGGCTAAAACTTCCAAAACTAGGTTGAATAAGAGTGGTGAGAGTGGGCAGCCTTGTCTTGTTCCTGATCTTAGTGGAAATGGTTTCAGTTTTTCACCATTGAGGACAATGTTGGCTGTGGGTTTGTCATATATGGCCTTTATTATGTTGAGGAAAGTTCCCTCTATGCCTACTTTCTGCAGGGTTTTTATCATAAATGGGTGTTGAATTTTGTCGAAAGCTTTCTCTGCATCTATTGAGATGATCATATGGTTTTTCTCCTTCAACTTGTTAATATGGTGTATCACATTGATTGATTTGCGTATATTGAAGAATCCTTGAATTCCTGGAATAAACCCCACTTTATCATGGTGTATGATCCTTTTAATGTGCTGTTGCATTCTGTTTGCTAGTATTTTGTTGAGGATTTTTGCATCTATGTTCATCAGTGATATTGGCCTGTAGTTTTCTTTCTTTGTGACATCCTTGCCTGGTTTTGGTATCAAGGTGATGGTGGCCTCGTAGAATGAGTTTGGGAGTGTTCCTTCCTCTGATATTGTTTGGAAGAGTTTGAGAAGGATGGGTGTTAGCTCTTCTCTAAATGTTTGATAGAATTCGCCTGTGAAGCCATCTGGTCCTGGGCTTTTGTTTGATGGAAGATTTTTAATCACAGTTTCAATTTCAGTGCTTGTGATTGGTCTATTCATATTTTCTATTTCTTCCTGAGTCAGTCTTGGTAGGTTGTGCATTTCTAAGAATTTGTCCATTTCTTCCAGGTTGTCCATTTTATTGGCATAGAGTTGCTTATAGTAATCTCTCATGATCTTTTGTATTTCTGCAGTGTCAGTTGTTACTTCTCCTTTTTCATTTCTAATTCTACTGATTTGAGTCTTCTCCCTTCTTTTCTTGATGAGTCTGGCTAATGGTTTGTCAATTTTGTTTATCTTCTCAAAGAACCAGCTTTTAGTTTGGTTGATCTTTGCTATCGTTTCCTTCATTTCTTTTTCATTTATTTCTGATCTGATCTTTATGATTTCTTTCCTTCTGCTAACTTTGGGGGTTTTTTGTTCTTCTTTCTCTAATTGCTTTAGGTGCAGGGTCAGGTTGTTTACTCGAAATGTTTCCTGTTTCTTAAGGTGGGATTGTATTGCTATAAACTTCCCCCTTAGAACTGCTTTTGCTGCGTCCCATAGGTTTTGGGTCGTCGTGTCTCCATTGTCATTTGTTTCTAAGTATTTCTTAATTTCCTCTTTGATTTCTTCAGTGATCACTTCGTTATTGAGTAGTGTATTGTTTAGCCTCCATGTGTTTGTATTTTTTACAGATCTTTTCCTGTAATTGATGTCTAGTCTCATAGCATTGTGGTCGGAAAAGATACTTGATACAATTTCAATTTTCTTAAATTTACCAAGGCTTGATTTGTGACCCAAGATATGATCTATCCTGGAGAATGTTCCATGAGCACTTGAGAAAAATGTGTATTCTGTTGTTTTTGGGTGGAATGTCCTATAAATATCAATTAAGTCCATCTTGTTTAATGTATCATTTAAAGCTTGTGTTTCCTTAGTTATTTTCATTTTGGATGATGTGTCCATTGGTGAAAGTGGTGTGTTAAAGTCCCCTACTATGATTGTGTTACTGTCGATTTCCCCTTTTATGGCTGTTAGTATTTGCCTTATGTATTGAGGTGCTCCTATGTTGGGTGCATAAATATTTACAATTGTTATATCTTCTTCTTGGATCGATCCCTTTATCGTTATGTAGTGTCCTTCTTTGTCTCTTCTAATAGTCTTTATTTTAAAGTCTATTTTGTCTGATATAAGAATTGCTACTCCAGCTTTCTTTTGATTTCCATTTGCATGGAATATCTTTTTCCATCCCCTTACTTTCAATCTGTATGTGTCTCTAGGTCTGAAGTGGGTCTCTTGTAGACAGCATATATATGGGTCTTGTTTTTGTATCCATTCAGCCACTCTGTGTCTTTTGGTGGGAGCATTTAGTCCATTTACATTTAAGGTAATTATTGATATGTATGTTCCTATTCCCATTTCCTTAATGGCTTTGGGTTCGTTATTGTAGGTATAGTCCTTCTGTTGTGTTTCTTGCCTAGAGAAGTTCCTTTAGCATTTGTTGTAAAGCTGGTTTGGTGGTGCTGAACTCTCTCAGCTTTTGCTTGTCTGTAAACGTTTTAATTTCTCCATCAAATCTGAATGAGATCCTTGCTGGGTAGAGTAATCTTGGTTGCAGGTTTCTCTCCTTCATCACTTTAATTATGTCCTGCCACTCCCTTCTGGCTTGTAGAGTTTCTGCTGAGAGATCAGCTGTTAACCTGATGGGGATTCCCTTGTGTGTTATTTGTTGTTTTTCCCTTGCTGCTTTTAATATGATTTCTTTGTGTTTAATTTTTGACAGTTTGATTAATATGTGTCTTGGCGCATTTCTCCTTGGATTTATTCTGTATGGGACTCTCTGTGCCTCCTGGACTTGATTAACTATTTCCTTTCCCATATTAGGGAAGTTTTCAACTATAATCTCTTCAAATATTTTCTCAGTCCCTTTCTTTTTCTCTTCTTCCTTTGGAACCCCTATAATTCGAATGTTGGTGCGTTTAATGTTGTCCCAGAGGTCTCTGAGACTGTCCTCTGTTCTTTTCATTCTTTTTTCTTTATTTTGCTCTGCATCAGTTATTTCCACTATTTTATCTTCCACCTCACTTATCCGTTCTTCTGCCTCAGTTATTCTGCTATTGTTCTCATCTAGAGTATTTTTCATTTCATTTATTGTGTTTTTAATCGATGCTTGATTCATCTTTAGTTCTTCTAGGTCCTTGTTAACTGTTTCTTGCATATTGTCTATTCTATTTCCAAGATTTTGGATCTGGGAGATAGAATCTTGGATCAGCTTTACTATCATTATTCTGAATTCTTTTTCAGGTAGACTGCCTATTACCTCTTCATTTGTTAGGTCTGGTAGGTTTTTATCTTGCTCCTTCACCTGCTGTGTGTTTTTCTGCTTTCTCATTTTGCTTATGTTACTGTGTTTGGGGTCTCCTTTTTGCAGGCTGCAGATTTGTAGTTCCCGTTGTTTTTGGTGTCTGTCCCCCGTGGCTAAGGTTGTTTCAGTAGGTTGTGTAGGCTTCCTGGTGGGGGGGACTAATGCCTGTGTTCTGGTGGTTGAAGCTCGATCTTGTCTTTCTGGTGGACAGGTCCACGTCTGGTGGTGTGTTTTGGGGTGCCTGTGGCCTTATTATGTTTTTAGGTATCCTCTCTGCTAATGGGTGGGGTTGTGTTCCTGCCTTGCTAGTTGCTTGGCATAGGGTGACCAGCACTGTAGCTTGCTGGTCGTTGACTGAAGCTGGGTGCTGGTGTTGAGATGGAGATCCCTGGGAGATTTTCGCTGCTTGATATTATGTGGAGCTGGGAGGTCTCTTGTGGACCCGTGTCCTGAAGTTGGCTCTCCCACTTCAGAGGCACAGCACTAACTCCTGGCTGCAGCACCAAGAGCCTTTCATCCACCCGGCTCAGAATAACAGTGAGAAAAAGTAGAAAGAAATAATTAGTAGAAGAAAGAAAGAGAGATTGAAAGAAAGGAAGAAGGGAAGTAAGGAAGGAAGGAAGGAAGAAAGAAAGAAAGGAGGGAGGGAGGAAGGATGGAAAGAAAGGAAAGAAAGGAGGGAGGGAGGGAGGAATGAAAGCAAAAGGAAGAGTGAATGGAAGAAGAGAGGGAGGGAGGGAGGAAGGAAAGAAAGAAAGAAAGACAGGAGGGAGGGAGGGAGGGAGGAAGGAAAGAAAAAGAAAGTGGAAAGAAGAAGGGTGGGAGGGAGGGAGGGATGGAGGAAAGAAAAAGAAAGAAGGAAAGGAGGAGCGGAGGGAGGGAGGGAGGAAGGGAAGGGAGGAAAAAAAGAAAGAGCAGGTAAAGTAAAATAGAATAAAGTATGAAATATAGTAGCGTTATTAAAATTAAAAAGTAATTATTGAAAAAAAACACGGACCGAAAGAACCCTGGGACATATGGTGGAAGCAAAGCTATACAGAGAGAATCTTACACAGAAGATTACACATACACATTCACAAAAAGAGAGCAGGGGGAAAAATCAAAAATCTTGCTCTCCAAGTCCACCTCCTCGATTTGGGATAATTCGTTGTAAAAAGAGGAAAAGGGCGAAAAGTCTGAAATCTTGCTAAGTCCACCTCCTTAATTTGAGATAATTCGTTGTAAAAAGAGGAAAAAAAAGGGGGGGGGAAGTCTTAAATCTTGTCCTCAAAGTCCACTTCCTCAATTTGGGATGATTCGCTGTCCATTCATGCACTCCACAGACGCAGGGCACATCAAATGGACCGTGGAGCTTTAATCCGCTGCCTCGGAGGCTGCACAGAGAGATTTCCCTGTCTCTGCTCTCACAACTCCCGGGTCTCAGCCTTGGACCTGGCCCCGCCTCTGCGCGTAGGTCGCCGGAGGGCGTCCGTTCTTCGCTCAGACAGGACGGGTTTAAAGGAGCCGCTGATTCGGGGGCTCTGGCTCACTCAGGCAGAGGGGAGGGAGGGGAATGCCCTCTCCTCGCGCACCAGGCAACAAAAGGGAAAAAAGTCTCTTGCCTCTCCGGTAGCTCCAGACCCTTTCCCCGGACTCCCTCCGGGCTAGCACTAACCCCTTCAGGGTCTCTTCCTGCCGCCAGCCCCAGTCCTCTCCCTGCGCTCCGACTGAAAGCCGATACCCGAGCCTCAGCTCCCAGCCCCGCCCGCCCCGGCGGCCGAGCAGACAAGTATCTCGGGCTGGTGTGTGCCTGAGGGCACCGATCCTCTGTGCCAAAATCTCTCTGCTTTGCCCTCCACACCCCTGTTGCTGTGCTCTCCTCCGCTACTCCGAAGCTTTCCCCCTCCGCCACCTGCAGTCTCCGCCCTCGAAGGGGCTTGTAGTGTGTAGAAACCTTCCCTCCTTCACGGCTCCCTCCCACTGGTGCAGGTCCCGTCCATATCCTATTGTCTCTGTTTATTCTTTTTTTCTTTTGACCTACCCAGGTATGTGGGGAGTTTCTTGCCTTTTGGGGGGTCTGAGGTCTTCTGTCAGCGTTCAGTAGGTGTTTTGTTGGAGTTGTTCCACGTGTAGATGAATTTCTGATGTATCTGTGGGGAGGAAGGTGATCTCCGCGTCTTACTCTTCCGCCATCTTCCTCCGGCTCCTGTATCACCTAGTTTTATCTTCTAGCTTTTCCTCAAGGAACTGTGGTGATGCTTTCTGTAATACTGAATTTTGAAATCACTCCTTCAATAGGGATGTTGCATACACCTAGAAGAATACCTGTAGTTTTACCAGCACCCAATTAATGGGGGTTATCTGCCCTTCTTCTTCACTTCCTGCTTTCTCTGGGAGGAGCATACATCTAGTTTTCAAACCCCAATTTTACAGTCCTCCTTAAGAAGGTCAAGATCCTAAGCTGTCTATAGCTGTATGGGTAGTTTGGTTACAAATGCTTTCCCTTTTCCTCAGAGTATCTCCCTGCCTTTATTTCAAATCTTTGCCTCCAGATTCCTTAGCTTTGGATGAAACTGACCCGTCATTATTAAACCAATAGGATTGGGCTTCCCTTGTGGCGCAGTGGTTGAGAATCTGCCTGCTAATGCAGGGGACACGGGTTCGAGCCCTGGTCTGGGAGAATCCCACATGCCGTGGAGCAACTAGGCCCGTGAGCCACAACTACTGAGCCTGCGCGTCTGGAGCCTGTGCTCCGCAAAAAAAGAGAGGCCGCGTTAGTGAGAGGTCCGCGCACCGCGATGAAGGGTGGCCCCCGCTTGCCACAACTAGAGAAAGCCCTCGCACAGAAACGAAGATCCAACACAGCAAAAGTAAATAAATAAAATGAATAAACTCCTACCCCCAACATCTTAAAAAAAAAAAAGACATTTCCTTTAAAAAAAAAAAAAACAAAAAAAAAAACCAATAGGATTGGTTTTACCCCTCACACTAGAAATAGCTTTGTGAAAAGAAATCCATTCTAGCTCAGAGCATTTCCAAGTCCGGTGGAAGGAAGCATTACTACCAACATGTAGCTCCCAGCCCTGTTCTTCCCAACACCTAATAACACTCCCCCAAACTATCTATTTATCAATGCTTTAGAAATATTTTTCCTTTTGTGAGGATTATTTAATTGTTAAGGTTAAACCCAGTGAAAGCAGAAGGACCATTAACGCTTTAGGAACTAAGACTCTGGAACCTGCCAAAAAAAAAATCCCATGTGGTAATCATTAATGATGTTTTCCAAATATTACAGTTCTCTTCTCCTTCTAGATTCATGGTAGAGTTGTACTTTCTGGACACTTATAGCCTTATACTTGGGTAAGGTTGTGTGACCAGTTCTGGCTAATGAATTGCAAGCAGCAGTGACATGTATCACTTCTGGCTGAGCACTTAATTACGTTATCAGTTAGAGCTCTCTTTCTCTCTGCCATGACAACAAGAAATGCTCCAGAGAATGGCTGTTCCATCATCCATCCTGGGTCTTAGGAAAAGGCAAAATAGGAGATTTGTGGGTTTGTTACTGCTACATAACTTTAAACGATCCTGACTGATAGAGCTTCCTTCATGGAACCCTTCTGGAAACATCCCTACTACCTATCCTTCCTTTTAATTCTGAGTGGAACTGAACATTGTTTCCTTAAAACAATTGTTTCCATAAACAATATAGCATAGCCCCTAGGTAAAATGTAGCCCTGGGGTTTTGATTTTTTGAAAGTTTGGAGGTGATGTGGGAATTTTGTTATGCTCTGTAGCTTATTAAATGACCTTTTACCTACATAATTTTCACTTAGAAATATATCTGATAAGTTAAGGTGTAAATTGTAAGCTCTAGAGCAACTGACATACACATAAATAAAAATAATGGCCGACTTAAAACCAACCATATCAATAATTAATTTAAGTGTAAATTAACTAAGCATTCCACATAAAAGGTAGAAGCTTGCCAGATTGGATTAAAAGAACAAGACCAAATTAAATGCTACCTACAAGAGATGTACTTTAAATTTAAAGACATTTATAAGCTGAAAGTAAAAGGATAGAAAATATACACCACGCAAAAAATAAGTTTTACAAATATATCTGAGAAAGAACCAGAAATGTACCCTGGCAAATATTCTAGGATATTAAATGACAGAGAAAAAGAAAAAAAAAATTCAAGCAAAGTACAGGCTTTATTTGTTTTCACATATTAAAGCATTCTCTTACACACCTGCTATTTAAATGCAGGTGTTTTATATCTTGAAGGAAGAAAATAGCTGGAGCATTTTGAGATAAAATGATCATACAGAAGAGCCTCATAAAATAATAATATTTAGGGTTCGAAGAGGACTTGAAAAATCATCCAATCCAAGGTTTCCAAATGAAATAGAAATACCACCTATGGTATGTGAAATGCTTTTGGATGGTACTTTAAAACAATTTAATAGTTATGAATTTAATAAGATTCATTAGGAAATACAGTAACCAGTACATCACACTCATGATTTAACTAACATTGTTAACCACTAAAGACAAAGCTTACCCAAACAAGTCATGTTTTAATTTAAAGGTAGTTACTAGGTAAATGATAACAGACATGGAATTCAAATATGGCAAAAATCGTGGAGGTGATAAGAAAATGACTGACATTTTGGAAATACTGATTGAACCTAATTCTCTATGGGAAGAACTGAGGCCCAGGGAGGGGAAATAATTTGATTAAGGTCACATAGTAAGACAATGGCAAATCTGAGTCTAGAACTTAATTCCTCCAGTGTTCATTGCAGTGTTCTTTTTCCTACTTTACTATTTAAGAAGAGGCATAGTTACCTGGATATTTTACACCATCTTGCATTCAATGAAAAATAAGCCGATATTACGGATTTATTGAACAGTGTAACATGCCAGGACTGAATGAGCTCAATACAGATTCAGCTCAATTTCCTTGTCCATCTCCACCATCTTTCTTATTTAGAGATGGTTGGTGTTAACTCTGAAGTCCTAAATCATCAAAAAGCAATTCTTTTGCTGGTAATCAAGGTTTTCAACTAGCAAACATTTCTATATGTTTATCATCTCCCACCTCCATTAGAATATAAGCTACATGAGGCAGGGATTTTGTCCATTTTTCTCACTGCTCTATCCTCAGAACTTAGAATGGTGCGTTGTCTATATTGAGTGCTAATTTATTATTTCTTGGTTGAATGAATTTGAAAGATCAAGAGGAAATTGTGACCCCAGAAATGAAGCTTATGTATCTTGGCATATGCTCGTGTGTCATTAATTCAACAGAAGTGTTTATTCATTCATTTATTAATTTAACAAACACTTGTGCAGAATCTATCATGCGGTAGACATTGTCTTGGCATAAGAGACATAATAGTGAATGAGACAAACATGATCTCTCCTCACAGAACTCATTTTCTATGGAATAAGTACAAACAGGCTGGCAAATATGATCAACTATGTTAAGTGCTACATTAAGTATAAGTATTAAGGTGCTATGGGCAGCAAATAGGGAGAAAGCTTCAACCAGACTTGAGAGTAAGGAAAATCTAAATTGAACCTGAAAGATGAATGGCAATTAATTAGTGTGAAACAGTTTATGCTTAATCACTACTGCAGTCAGCCCCTGAGCCACCCCTAGGCAAAAAGATGATATAGATAAAATGCCTTCCCTGCCCCCACCATTTTCCTATGAGTAGTGTATCTGACAGATTTCTGTCTGGTGTTCCATTTCCAAAAGACCTTGCTCTCAACTGAGCTTCACTGTATTAATAGCTGATAAAAGTTCAAGGCATTTCTCCTTCTAGAGATATTCTAAACAAGTCTACAATTATCCAATCTTCGTATCCTTCTCTGAACTATAAAAACGAACTTAGCATGCTTTAAAAAGTTATACTGAGGAGCTTCCCTGGTGGCGCAGTGGTTAAGAATCTCCCTGCCAATGCAGGGGCTACGGGTTCGAGCCCTGGTCCGGGAAGATCCCATATGTTGCAGAGCGAAGAAACCCGTGTGCCACAGCTACTGAGCCTGCACTCTAGAGCCCGAGGGCCACAACTACTGAGCCAGCGTGCCACAGCTACTGAAGCCTGTGCGCCTAGAGCCCGTGCTCTACAACAAGAGAAGCCACTGCAATGAGAAGCCCGCACATCACAACGAAGAGTATCCCCTGCTCACAGCAACTAGAGAAATCCCACGCCCAGCAACGAAGACCCAACGCAGCCAAAAATAAATAAATGAAATAAATAAAATTTTAAAATAATAAAAATAAAAAACATTAAAAAAACTTATGAAGATATATCCTTATTTAGAGAAGAGGACAGCAAACTACAACCTGCTAACCAGCCACTTGTTTTTATGAATAAAGTTTTATTGGTACAAAGCCATGCTTATTTATTTACATATTGTCTGTGGCTGCTTTTGCTCTACAATAACAGAGCTAAGTAGTTGCAACAGAAACTATATGCTCCTCAAACCTAAAATGTTTTCTATCTGGACTTTTACTGAAAAAATTTGCCAACCCCTAGTTTAAAGTTGTGGTTTTACCCTTAAAAATAATCATTCAGAGGAATTCCTGGTGGTCCAGTGGTTAGGACTCCGCACTTCCACTGCAGGGGGAATGGGTTTGATCCCTGGTCAACTACGATCCCACATACCGCACGGTGTGGCCAAAAAATAAATAAATAGATAAAATTCAGTTTGGGATTAGCAGGTACAAACTACGATATATAAAATAGATAAACAATAAGGTCCTACTGTATAGCACAGGGAACTATATTCAATATCTTATAATAAACTATTATATAATGGAAAAGAATCTGAAAAAGTATATATATATGTAAAACTGAATCACTTTGCTGTACACCAGAAAGTGACACACTGTAAATCAACTATACTTCAACTTTAAAAAATTATAATAATAATTCATTTTTACAGTGGAAAATTAAATTTACCGAGGTATTTAATCAATTTCTGTACTTACCACTGTTTTCAGAAATAACACCCTCTGTGTTCAGTTTCCTTCTTTCTAAAATACACATTTCAATAATTTTTTAGGAGAATCTCTGATAAACTTAGTCTTTACATGTCTAAAAATGCATTTATTTTGCCCTTGCTTATAAATGATAATTTACCTGACTATAAAATACCAGGTTCATAGTCTCCTCCCACCCGAAGTACTTTGAAGGCACAAGCATATCTCATTTTATTGTGCTTTTGGGTGCTTTCCTTTATTGCGCTTCACAGACACTGTGGTTTTTAAAAGTTGAAGGTATGTTGCAACCCTGCCTTACCGGATGATGGTTAACACTTTTTAGCAATAAGGTATTTTAAAATTAAGGTATGTACATTGTTTTTTAGACAATGCTATTGCACACTTAATAGCCTACAGTATAGTGTGAACATAAATTTTATATACACTGGGAAACCAAAAAAATTGTGTGAGTCTCTTTATTGCAATATTTGCTTTATTGTGGTAGTCTGGAACTGAACCTGCAATATCTCTAAGGTATGCCTGTATTATTTCAAGGTCTATGGACTTTTTTTTTTTAATTGAGAAATCAGCTCAGTCTTTTTGTATGTCATTGGTCTTTTATTTCTGGTACATTTTAAGATTCTCTCTTTAACCTTGATGCTCTGCAGTCCTACAAGATGTACCTTGATAAAAATTTATATTTATTTAAAATGTTTGGTATTTGGAGAACCCTTTCAATCTGAGGAATTATGTGTTTAGTTCTGGAAAATTTGTAGCCATTATAACCTCAAATAGTTCTTGTCTGCCATTCCATTCATTCTCTTTTCCTGGACTTTTATGAGACAAACATTGGAAACTCTTGGGCTATCCATGTCTCTTTAATTTATCCTTCATATATTTTAAAATCTCTGTCCCTTAGTGCCATGTCCTGGGTTGATTTTCCCAGATATATTTTCCAATTCATCAATTCTTTATTCAATTCTGTCAAGTCAAGAGCATCTTTTATTTCAATGACTAATGCAAAGGATGAGATTCCCTCAAGCTCCTAGACTCAAGCCTGGATCAGGCTGCACATCTTGCATGGAGTACCTTTAGATGCTTTACCCCACAATGGCTGGATTTCCAGCTGCCTCTGCCTACTTCTAAACAGAGAACCTGGAAGTGACTTCAGGCTCACACAACATTTTATGCTTTTGTCCAATTTCTGGTCCTCAATGATAGCCATATTATTTTTTTAATTGAAGTACAGTTGATTTATAGTGTTGTGTTAGTCTCTGGTGTACAGCAAAGTGATTCAATTATACATATATATACATATTCTTTTTCATATTCTTTTCCATTATGGTTTATTACAGGATATTGAATATAGTTCCCTGTTCTGTACAGTAGGACCTTGTTGTTTATTTACAGTAGTTTATATATGCTAATCCCAAACTCCTAATTTATTCCTCCCCCACCCCTATTCCAAAACTTATTTTGGTAACCATAATTTTGCCTTCTATGTCTGTGAGTCTGCTTCTGTTTTGTAAATAAGTTCATTTGTGTCATATTTTAGATTCCACATATAAGTGATATCATATGGTATTTGTCTTTCTCTTTCTGACTTACTTCACTTAGTATGATAATCTCTAGGTCCATATATGTTGCTGCAAATGGCATTATTTCATTCTTTTTTTATGGCTGAGTGGTATTCCATTATGAATATATACCACATCTTCTTTGTCCATTCATCTGTTGATGGACATTTAGGTTGTTTCCATGTCTTAGCTATTGTAAATAGTGCTGCTGTGAACACTGGGTGCATGTATCTTTTTGAATTAGAGTTTTCTCTGGATATATGCCTAGGAGTGGGATTGCTGGATCATATGGAAACTCTATTTTTAGTTTTTTAAGGAACTTCCATACTGTGTTGCATGGTGGTTGCAACAATTCACATTCCCACTAACAGTGTAGGAGGGTTCCCTTTACTCCACACCCTCTCCAGCATTTGCTATTTGTAGAATTTTTTAATGATGGCCATTGTGACTGGTGTAAGGTGGTACCTCATGGTAGTTTTGATTTGCACTTCTCTAATAATTAGTGATGTTGAGCACATTTTCATGTGCCTATTGGCCATCTGTATGTTTTCTTTAGAGAAATGTCTGTTTAGGTCTTCTGCCCATTTTTGGATTGGGTTGTTTGGTTTTTTGTTATTGAGTCATATGAACTGTTTGTATATTTTGGAAACTAAGCCCTTGTCAGTCACATCGTTTGCAAATATTTTCTCCCAGTCTGTAGGTTGTCTTTTCATTTTGTTTATGGTTTCCTTTGCTGTGCAAAAGCTTATAAGTTTGATTAGGTCCCATTCGTTTTTTTTATTTCTATGGCCTTGAATGACTGACCTAAGAAAACACTGGTACAATTTATGTCAGAAAATGTTTTGCCTATGTTCTCTTCTAGGAGTTTTATGGTGTCATGTCTTACATTTAAGTCTTTAAACCATTTTGAATTTATTTTTGTTTATGATGTGAGGGTGTGTTCTAACTTCATTGATTTACATGCAGCTGTCCAGCTTTCTCAACACCACCTGCTGAAGAGACTGTCTTTTCTCCATTGTATATTCTTGCCTCCTTTGTCAAAGATTAATTGACTGTAAGTGTATGGGTTTATTTCTGGGCTCTCTATTCTTTTCCATTGATCCGTATGTCTGTTTTTGTGCCAATACCACAATGTTTTGATTACTGTAGCTTTGTAGTACTGTCTGAAGTCTGGGAGGGTTATGCCTCCAGCTTTGTTTTTCCTCAGGATTGCTTTGGCAATTCTGGGTCTTTTATGGTTCCATATAAATTTTAGGATTATTTTTTGTAGTTCTGTGAAAAATGTCATGGGTAATTTGGTAGATTAAATCTGTAGATTGCTTTGGGTTGTATGGCCATTTTGACAATATTAATTCTTCCAATCCAAGAGCATGGGGTATCTTTCCATTTCTTTGAATCATCTTCAGTTTCCTTTATCAATGTTTTATAGTTCTCAGCATATAAGTCTCTCACCTCCTTGGTCAGGTTTATTCCTAAGTATTTTATTTATTTATTTTTTGATGAGATTTTAAAAGAGATTGTTTTTTTACTTTCCCTTTCTGATATTTCATTGTTAGTGTAAAGAAATGCAACAGATTTCTGTATGTTAATCTTGTATCCTGCTACCTTGCTGAATTCATTTATCAGTTCTAGTAGTTTCTGTGTGGAGTCTTTAGAGTTTTCTATATATAGTATCATGTCATCTGCATATAATGACAATTTTACCTCTTCTCTTCCAATTTGGATACTTTTTATTTCTTTTTCTTGTCTGACTGTTGTGGCTAAGTTTTCCAATATAGTGTTGAATAGAAGTGGTGAGGGTGGGCATCTTTGTCTTGTTCCTGAATTTAATGGGAAGGCTTTCAGCTTTTCACCATTGATTATTATGTTGGCTGTGGGTTTCTCATAAATAGCTTTTATTCTGTTGAGATATATTCCCTCTATACCCACTTTGGTAAGAGTTTTTATCATGAATGGATGTTGAGTTTTGTCAAATGATTTTTCTGCAGTGACAGCCATCTTATTTTTGATTCCAGTTATGTGTTTTTGGTTTTTCTCTTTTTATATTCTGTAAATCATAACTTTGTGTTTGTAACAGAGAGCTAACTGAAACATGATCTCACTATACCATCTCAACCAGAGATCTCTTTCCAGAAGTGTTTGTACTTCATACAGATTATTTAAGAATAAGTGCCTTCAAGAATATAAAATAAATTCATGACAGTAGCTCTTGAGGCAGCATGGTTTATGGTTAGGAATTTAGGGGAAGGGTCTCTGTAGGGTTCCTTAAACCATATCACATAAACAACAACCTCCTTCAAGGATGAACACTACAATGACATGTGTAACCCCTTATCAACTGGGTTCCTCTATTTTTAATAAGATTCACTTCAACTCTATTCCATACCATTTGGAAGTTCAAATACCTCCTGAAGATTTCCATGAATTTTAGGTGGATTACATTCCCATGGTTCCCTTTACTTCTGGACTCTTATTCCTATGTGTGCTCTCTGTCTTCTATACTGTTCTGATTCAGATGAGAAAAAAATATCCCTAGCTCATATTCTTTGTAGTTAACTCTGGTGATAGTTTCCTTCCAAGAAGAGAACCTCTATCTAAATTATTTTAGGCAGTTAAGCGGGGTGGGGGTAGGTAGATAAAAAGAAAAATTGCTTGAGTTTTCTGATTCTTAAAAATAATCAGCCTAAAATAATCCTCATACCAACAAGACACATTTTGAGGTGGCAAAATTTTGCTCTCCTACACTTTATTTACTCAAACAATCAAAACAAAAACATATTGATGTAAAAAAGTCTGTGGAGACTTGGAAAGAAGGCTTACATTGAAAAAATAAAACTATTTTCAAATTGAATATTAGACACCCTGTTTTTAAAATTCTTTCACATGCACACAAATGAATACAAGGAAAATGGGAAATCTGAAACAGATTAACATCAATATCTTGGTTATGATATTATACTATAGTTCTGCAAAATTTACCATTGGGGTAAACTGGACAAAGTGCACAGGGAATCTCTCTGTATTATGTTTTACAACTGCATGTAAACCTACAATTATCTCAATTTTTTAAAATTAAGGAAAAAATACAACTTTGTCACTGTAAGAGAGGAAGAAATTTTCTTCTACCCTTCTAGGTTCTTCTGGCTGGTCTAAGAATTAAATTGACATGAGACAGATTAATAGGAGAAAAATCACACAAAAGTTTCACAACATGTATACATGGAAGAGATCCAGAAAAACTGAGTAACTTACCAAAATGGCTGAAACCCTCACCTTAAATACCATCTTTAGCAAAAAACAAAAGTGGATCTTGGGTTTAGGGGTTTGGAACTTCAGAGGGGAGGAAGGCAATTCACATGGAGATGGAAAAGCAAATGTTTGGTAAAAAAATGTTTGCTGGGCCAGGCAGAGACAATGAGATCACAGGGTGGACCCTGATCTCTGAGGGTTTCCCCCACCACACCTAACCCATATTCATTACAGATAGCTCTGGTGATAGCTCTGTTCCAGGAACAAGCTCTCTACCTACATTTTTTTAGGAAGTTAGGGGAAGGTCAAAGTTTCTTCCTAAGTCTTTTGGGCCTTGATTATTTTCAGCTCCAAATAATCTGTGTGTCAAAGAGTATTTTGGGGTGGCAAATTTTGCTCCCCTACACCCCTGAAGAGTTTTCTTTCTGGTCCTTCACCCCACATGGTACCCAATCTTCTACCATTTTAGTGGCACCTCACTTCCTTCTCTGTCCTTCTCGTGTTCTCCTTTTTCAGAGTCAAAAAAATTTAAAAGAGAGAGTGAGAAGGAAAGGAAAGAAAAAAGCAAGAGAAAACAAAACAAAAACATTTATTTCTTTGTATAATATAGAAAAGAAAAAACTGGCCATTATCTTTCACTGTCTTGGCTCTGTATCTCACCCTCCATTCCTAGGGCCTTGAAAATTATTTTTCCTAAGAAGTTTTATCCCCAAGAATTCTGATACCAGCTGCTGATATAATATGAGTTTTACCTCCCCAACTGAGACTATTTACTGCTTCTCTGTAAGGTCTTAAAGAAGAACTTAAGTTCTGAGCAGGATATTTACTGGGTTGCAATTAATTGATTTCATGGTTCTGATTTGTGGCTGAGTGGTAGTATTCAGGTTTCTGCTATCATGGTGGTTGTATGACTAAGGAAGACAGGTGGTGCCATGTGGGAAAGTTCAAATCATTCCTTGGCATTCTATCCAATTATGGGTATACTTAGAAACAGCTGGAATTTGATATAAAGAATGAAGTTAGGGTTGGGAAATAAAGGGGAGAGGAGTGTTCTTTGGGCCCAGAGGCAAGAGGTATACACAGTTTATATGAAGATGGTAAGTGAAGGTTCCTTTGACTATAGCAGATAGTTCCAGCAGTGCTAGAATGGATGGAGAGAAAAGCTAATGCTCTGGGATATTTGGGGGAGAGTCATGGCCTCTGGATAAAAATGGTTAACACTTCCATGATGCTTATTATGTGCCAGACAATCTTCTAAACTTTTACATATCTCAACTAATTTAATCCTTGTGATAATCCCATGAGGGTAAGTACTACCGATGCCGAAAACTCGACCTCTGTGCACCGGCACTGAATCGAATCTTGGAGATAGAATTTTGGGTGAGGTAGAAAAGAATAGCTTTATTGCTTTGCCAGGCAAAGGCTGACGCAGTGGGCTAATCTGGGGGATTTGGTGAGGAGTTTTATAGCAATGGTACAGGGCAGGGTTGCTGTTAACAATGAGGGAGTGTGCTTCACTCCTTTAATCTGGCCTCAGGTGGTCTCCTGATGAGCCTCTGTGGTTCTCAAAGTTATCAAACTGTGACCTTCTCTGGAATGAAGAATGCTTCATCAGGTAGTTAACATCTTCCATTTGTTGGGGGTTTTAATTCTGTAGAAGATCTCAAAGATATTGTTATGTGTATCCCTTGAGGCGGAACCGGACCCTGCCCCAAGGCTGTGCTATTGTTTCTTGACTGCTCCTCCCTTGTCTCTGCATCCCCTCCCTTCCCTGATTAGCAACTGTTTGAACCTGCCCTTTGGAATTCAGGGAAGGTCATGGAGACTGAAGCCTATTCCCTACAAACAAGAAATGGGGGACACAGAAAGAATTTCATGCCCAGGAGCCCCACAGGGTCCTGCTCAGTTTCACTACCATTATCCCAATATTTGTATTAGGAAACAGAGGCACAGGGAGTTTAGGCAACTTGACTAAGGTCACACAGGCAGGAAATCTTCAGTAATCAGCTTCTAGAGTATATATTTTTAATACTTTCTTCTTCTGGTTTCTAGTCCCAGTTCTGCTACTTAATAGTTATGAGTCTTTAGGTAACCCGCTTAACTTGTTTGAATTAGTTTACTTAATAGCTAAATATATTTTTGCAAGGATTAAATAAGATACTACAGGTAAAGGACTTAGAGTAATGCCAGATACAAAGCAAGCACTCAATGCAGGCTAGCTGCTATTATTATTATTAGTGGTGGTGGTGGTGTTTTTATTGGTGTTATCACTTTTTGTCTCTCCCATTCCTGTCCTTTCCATCACCGACAGCTGAAGGGAGAGTTTAGATGTGATCCAAAACTTAGCTCTGAGAGAAAAGTAGCCAGAGGCCCTTTAAAATCAAGCCTGTCTGAAAACTGGGAGGAAGAACTTCAACCCCAAACTATGGCATGCCAAGGTGAGTCACAGAAATGCTCTCATCAGTTTAATCAGTGGCTCCATATTAAATTACTCTTAGAATAAGTTGATGAAGATTAAAAATCTTATGTTAGATTTAGTTTTATTTAAAACTTGCTTTGTAAGATGCTTTAAAAATCTTTTAAAAGATGTAGTTTTCAAGACCAGTATATATATGTAAAGGATCAATTTCACTCCTTCGTTAAGAAATGCAAAATAAAACAACAACCAGCCACCATTTCCCCCTATCATTGAAGCTGATTAAAACCCTGACAGCTCCCTGTTGTGAGCACATTCATACACTGTGCAACCTCTTTGGTGAACAATTTAACAGTATCTATCAATATTTTTTTTTCTTTTTGCTGTACGTGGGCTTCTCACTGCTGCGGTCTCTCCCACTGTGGAGCACAAGCTTCAGAGGCACAGGCTCAGTGGCCATGGCTCACGGGCACAGCCGCTCCACGGCATGTGGGATCTTCCCGGACTGGGGCACGAACCTGTGCCCCCCGCATCGGCAGGCGGACTCCCAACCACTGCGCCACCAGAGAAGCCCTCTATCAATATTTTTAATGCACATCCCCTTTAACCCAGCTATTTCATTTCTAAAAATGCCTCCTAAAGCAGTGCTTACTCAGGTGAGCAAAGATGCACGTACAAGGCTGTGCAGCATTGTTTCCATTTGCAAAAAACTGGAAACAGCTTAAATGTCCATCAAGCCCTCAATACTGCTATGAATATGTGCAGTGCTTTCCTAACAGGCATCCCTGCAGCTAAAGTTCTCTGCTTTAGTAACTTAAAAAAATGCTTTCTATTCAATGGACTTGTCTATTGCTTTTTGAATAAATCACTGAGTAATTTCAGTGATTCTATTGTTGTTTTCATAAACCCGAGTTACCAGAGGTGTTATGATACCATATAAATGTCAAGAGGTGATTGAAAGGAACCATTTTTAGTGTTTAATCACTGCTCACTCTCATTTCTAGGCTATTTTCCCTACCCTGAGGGTTTAGCAGAATTATGTCTTCTTTTCCAAATAGATTTTTCTCTCTAAAGTTTCTTATGTTTCTCTCAAACTCTGACTGTCCTTCATCTCATACCTGAAGGGCTTAGTCATTGTCAAATTTCTCCAGTATTTAAAAAAATAAGAAAGGAAGGAATGAAGGAACGAACATGAATGAATGATCCCTGGACACTTTGGAGTGGGGGAGTTACACATCTCTGTGAAAATGGTGACCCCTCTCACCAAATACCACTGAGGCAATTAACATATAAGAAGAAAGAGATGGCCAGTGAGAGAGTGGATAATAGTTTGAAATAAAAACCCAGCATGGTCCTCTAGGGAAGAAATTTAAAAAATGTTTTATATAGCCTTCTAAATGCTCAATTAAGTTTATTTAGCAACTTTTTCCTAATTATGGCATAACCATTCAGAGTAGACTTAACATTGCTTTATCCTGGATATTTACAATTGTGTCTGAGAGCCCATTTGTCCTTCAGAGACTAGCAATCAGCAAAGCAGATGATGAAGCTATAAATCTATGGAATCGCTGTGCCAAATATCAGTGTCTCATCGTGATGGTGGTGAAATGAGTTCTTTTACAGAACACTATTGAATACGTCTCACAATCACCATTTTTCAGTGGCTTAATCTACACTGTGAGTTGACTTGAAATTTTTTTCCCGAAGCTTTGGCTATAAATAACACATCACAAAAGGACAAAGCTGAAGAATGAAAAAGACTGGAACAGATTTTATTTTAAATCTTTCAAATCGTGTATTTCTAAAGCAAACTTATGTATTTGCAATCATTTCTAGCCACTATTTGTGCATCCGTGCTCAAGAAAGAGAGGAAAGACTATGACCATATTTAACTCAGAAAAACAATAAAAATCAGTTCTTTCTTCTACCATTAACTCTTTGTCTTTTAGACATTAGAACATAAATATGTCCTGGATTGCTACCATGCCTGAGAACAGAATCCCAACCATCTACTTAAGAACTTCAATGGACAGTGTAACTTTTTACACCTAAGAACATGCTAGATGAAACATCAGGATGCAGACTTTAAATGCCTGTAAAACTAGGCCCCTTCCTTATGTCTAAGCAAAATGAAGCAATCCTCTTCCCCATCACCAAACAGGCACACCTATTAAAAGATAGAAACTGAGACATACTAAAAAGTTTAAGAGTTTATGTGAGCAAAAATCCATGCAAATGGAGCAGTGCCAAACCAGAAGTGGTTAGGAGTGCTGACTGACAGGAACCAAGGGGAAGACTGATACAGAGAAATTGAGAAAGCAAAGAAAGGAAATTGTTGATTGGAGGCAGCTTACACCCTAGCTGGCTGTGATTGGTTGTCCTTAGCGTTTTGATTTCGTGACCTTGAGGCCTTTACAGGCTTATATTTTGGTTTGCTTATAGAGGTCACCAGGGCATTAGAGACACCTCAGTCTAATGGCCTCCTTGTTTAATTAATTTAAGCTTTAACATTCCAGGCCTTTTCTATTAAATCAAGCCCATGCTAATGTAACCAAATATCCTGAAACCCTTAAATCTACACCAGCATTCACCTTTTTACCAGATAGCCAGCTGTCCTGCATTTTGGTAGAAATGACAAAAGTTTGAGGTAGCAAGTTTCAAATTAGTGGAAAATTTGGAGTTTAGTGAGTCATTTGACATCACACCTCATCTCCTTACTAAGTAGACACAGAGAAAGCAAAACATTTGTCTGTACATCAGATATTCCGTGTGCCTTTTATTGTATGTATTTTATTGTGGGCCTTATGCAGAGCAGGAACATCCAGAGCAGGAAATTGAAACTTAATCACACTTAATAAGAAGAGGTTGAAGTTCTGGAACTTCCTGTTTGGCTACTTTTCTGGCCACCAGGTAAATCCTATAATGATTCATTTGAGCTATGGAAAATGAAATTTTATTTTTATATTCTTACTCAATGAAACATTTCTTAATTCCATTAACAATAATTATGCTGGAATTGAATTTCTTGTTTGTCTATTATTGCTCATTATAAGTTACCGTCTATTAATTTGAAAAAATGGACTCATATTCGAAGCCATTGATCCATAGCACCACAGCATTTTTTTAAACAAAAGAATAACAACTGAAAGAACTACAGGGTCAGGATGAGGGTATGTAAATGTAATTTTTACCTAGATACTTTATTCACTTTTTTAAAATGGTATTTTGTTTTAATCGGTGACACATTAGGAAATATTGCTAAAGTTTTTTTTTCTTTATTATCATCCTAGGGCCCACGTAAATCAGTGATTTGCAGTACCTGAGTGCCATTAAAGGCCTAAAAATCACAGAGAAAAATGAATCTGTTATTTTTTTAACATCTTTATTGGAGTATAATTGCTTTACAATGTTGTATTAGTTGCTGCTGTATAACAAAGTGAATCAGCTATATGTATACATATATCACCATATCTCCTCCCTCTTGCATCTCCCTCCCACCCTCCCTATCCCATCACTCTAGGTGGACACAAAGCACCAAGCTAATCTGCCTGTGCTATGCGGCTGCTTCCCACTAGCTGTCTATTTTACACTTGGTAGTGTATATATGTCCATGCTACTCTCTCACTTCGTCCCAGCTTACACTTCCCCCTCCCCAAGTTCTCAATTCCATTCTCTACGTCTGTGTCTTTATTCCTGTCCTGCCCCTAGGATCTTCAGAAAATTTTTATTTTATTTTTTTAGATTCCATACATATGTGTTAGCATATGGTATTTGTTTTTCTCTTTCTGACGTACTCTGTATGACAGTCTCTAGGTCCATGCACCTCACTACAAATAACTCAATTTCATTTCTTTTTATGGCTGAGTAATATCCATTGTATATATGTGCCATATCTTCTTTATCCTTTCATCTGTTGATGGACACTTAGGTTGCTTCCATGTCCTGACTACTGTGAATAGAGCTGCAATGAACATTGTGGTCCATGACTCTTTTTGAATTATGGTTTTCTCAGGGTATATGCCCAGTAGTGGGATTAGTGTGTCATATGGTAGTTCTATGTTTAGGTTTTTTTTTTTTTTTTTTTGCGTTACGCGGGCCTCTCACTGTTGTGGCCTCCCCCGTTGCGGAGCGCAGGCTCCGGACGCGCAGGCTCAGCGGCCATGGCTCACGGGCCCAGCCGCTCTGCGGCATGTGGAATCTTCCCAGACCGGGGCACGAACCCGTGTCCCCTGCATCGGCAGGCGGACTCTCAACCACTGCGCCACCTGGAAAGCCCCTATGTTTAGGTTTTTAAGGAACCTTGATACTGTTCTCCATAGTGGCTGTATGAATTTACATTCCCACCAACAGTGCAAGAGGGTTCCCTTTTCTCCACACCTTCTCCAGCATTTATTGTTTGTAGATTTTTTGATGATGGCCATTCTGACCTGTGTGAGGTGATACCTCATTGTAGTTTTGATTTGCATTTATCTAATGATTAGTGGTGTTGAGCATCCTTTCATGTGTTTGTGGCAATCTATATATATATTCATTGGAGAAATGTCTATTTAGGTGTTCTGCCCATTTTTGGATTGTTTTTTTTGTTTTTTTGCTGTACGTGCGCCTCTCACTGTTGTGGCCTCTCCCGTTGCGGAGCACAGGCTCCGGAGCTGCAGACTCAGCGGCCATGGCTCATGGGCCCAGCCACTCCGCAGCATGTGGGATCTTCCTGGACTGGGGCACGAACCCGTGTCCCCTGCATCGGCAGGCAGACTCTCAACCACTGAGCCACCAGGGAAGCACTGTATTTTTGATATTGAGCTGCATGAGCTGCTTGTAAATTTTGGAGTTTAATCCTTTGACAGTTGCTTCGTTTGTAAATATTTTCTCCCATTATGATGGTTGTCTTTTCCTCTTATTTATGGTTTCCTTTACTGTGCAAAACTTTTAAGTTTCATTAGGTCCCATTTGTTTATTTTTGTTTTTATTTCCATTTCTCTAAGAGGTGGGTCAAAAAGGATCTTGCTGTGATTTATGTCATAGAGTGTTCTGCTTATGTTTTCCTCTAAGAGTTTTATAGTGTCTGGCCTTACATTTAGGTCTTTAATCCATTTTGAGTTTATTTTAGTGTATGGTGTTAGGGAGTGTTCTAATTTCATTCTTTTACATGTAGCTGTCCAATTTTCCCAGCATCACTTATTGAAGAGGCTGTCTTTTCTGCATTGTATATTCTTGCCTCTTTATCAAAGATTAGGTGCCCATACATGTGTGGGTTTATCTGTGGTTTTCTCTCCTGTTCCATTGATCTCTATTTCTGTTTTTGTGCCAGTACCATACTGTCTTGATTACTGTAGCTTGGTAGTATAGTCTGAAGTCAGGGAGCCTGATTCCTCCAGCTCTGTTTTTCTTTCTCAAGATTGCTTTGGTTATTCGGTGTCTTTTGTGTTTCCATACAAACTGTGAAATTTTTTGTTCTACTTGTATGAAAAATGCCATTGGTAGTATGATAGGGATTGCATTAAATCTGTAGATTGCTTTGGGTAGTATAGTCATTTTCACAATGTTGATGCTTCCAATCCAAGAACATGGTATATCTCTCCATCTGTTGGTATCATCTTTAATTTCTTTCATCAGTGTCTTACAGTTTTCTGCCTACAGGTCTTTTGTCTCCTTAGGTAGGTTGATTCCTAGGTATTTTATTCTTTTAGTTGCAGTGGTAAATGACAGTGTTTCCTTAATTTCTCTTTCAGATTTTTCATCATTACTGTATAGGAATGCAAGAGATTTCTGTGCATTAATTTTGTATCCTGCTACTTTATCAAATTCATTGGTTAGCTATAGAAGTTTTCTTGTAGCATCTTTAGGATTCTCTATGTATGGTATCATGTCATCTGCATACAGTGACAGTTTTAGTTCTTCTTTTCTGATTTGGATTCCTTTTATTTCTTTTTTTGTCTGATTGCTGTGGATAAAACTTCCAAAACTATGTTGAATAAGAGTGGTGAGAGTGGGCAGCCTTGTCTTGTTCCTGATCTTAGTGGAAATGGTTTCAGTTTTTCACCATTGAAAAAGATGTTGGCTGTGAGTTTGTCATATATGGCCTTTATTATGTTGAGATCATTTCCCTCTCTGCCTACTTTCTGGAGGATTTTTATCATAACTGGAGTTGAATATTGTCAAAAGCTTTTTCTGCATCTATTGAGATGATCATATGGTTTTTAATCCTTCAGTTTGTTAATATGGTGAATCACATTGATTGATTTGTGTATATTGAGGAATACTTGCATACCTGGGGTAAACCCCACTTGATCATGGTGTATGATCCTTTTAATGTGCTGTTGGTTTCTGTTTGCTAGTAGTTTGTTGAGGATTTTTGCATCTATGTTCAGCAGTGATATTGGCCTATAGTTTTCTTTCTTTGTGACATGTTTGTCTGGTTTTGGTATCAGGGTGATGCTGGCCTCATATTATGAGTTTGGGAGTGTTTCTCCCTCTGCTATATTTTGCAAGAGTTTGAGAAGGATAGGTGTTAAGTCTTCTCTAAATATTTGATAGAATTCGCCTGTGAAGCTATCTGGTTCTGGGCTTTTGTTTGTTGGAAGATTTTTAATCACAGTTTCAATTTCAGTGCTTGTAATTGGTCTGTTTATATTTTCTATTTCTTCCTAGTTCAGTCTCAGAAGGTTGTGCTTTTCTAAGAATTTGTCCATTTCTTCCAGGTTGTCCATTTTATTGGCATAGAGTTGTTTGTAGTAATCTCTCATGATCCTTTGTATTTCTGCAGGGTCAGTTGTTACTTCTCCTTTTTCATTTCTAATTCTATTGATATGAGTTTTTTCCCTCTTTTTCTTGATGAGTCTGGCTAGTGGTTTATCTATTTTGTTTATCTTCTCAAATGACCAGCTTGTAGTTTTATTGATCTTTGCTCTCATTTCCTTCATTTCTTTTTCATTTATTTATGATCTGATCTTTATTATTTTTTTTTCCTTTTGCTAACTTTGGGGGGTTTTTTGTTCTTCTTTCTCTAATTGCTTTAGGTGTAAAGTTAGGTTATTTGAGATTTTTCTTGTTTCTTGAGGTAGGATTGTATTGCTCTAAACTTACCTCTTAGAACTGCTTTTGCTGCATCCCATAGGTTTTGGGTCATCACGTTTTCATTGTCATTTGTTTCTAGGTATCTTTTGATTTCCTCTTTGATTTCTTCAGTGATCTCTTGATTATTTAGTAGTGTATTGTTTAGCCTCCATATGTTTGTATGTCTTACAGATTTTTTCCTGTAATTGTTATCTAGTCTCATAGCCTTGTGGTCGAAAAAGATACTTCCCACAATTTCCGTTTTCTTAAATTTACCAAGACTTGATTTGTGACCCAAGATATGATCTATTCTGGAGAATGTTCCATGAGCACTTGAGAAGATGGAATATCCTATAAGTGTTGATTTAGTCCATTTTGTTTAATGTGTCATTTAAAGCTTTCCTTATTTATTTTCATTTTGGATGATCTGTCCATTGGTCAAAGTGGGGTGTTAAAATCCCCTACTATGATTATGTTACTGTCAATTTCCCCTTTTATGTCTGTTAGCATTTGTCTTACATATTGAGGTGCTCCTATGTTGGGTGCATAAATATTTACCATTGTTACATCTTCTTCATGGATTTATCCCTTGAACATTATACAGTGTCCTTCTTGTCTCTTGTAATAGTCTTTATTTTAAAGTCTATTTTGTCTGATATGAGAATTGCTACTCCAGCTTTCTTTTATTTTCCATTTGCATGGAATATATTTTTCCATCACCTCACTTTCAGTTGTATGTGTCCCTAGGTCTGAAGTGAGTCTCTTGTAGACAGCATATATACGGATCTTGTTTTTGTATCCATTCAGCAGGTCTATGTCTTTTGGTTGGAGCATTTAATCCATTTATATTTAAGGTAGTTATTGATATGTATATTCCTATTACCATTTTCTTGTTTTGTGTTTGTTATTGTAGGTCTTTTCCTTCTCTTGTGTTTCCTGCCTAGAGAAGTTCCTTCAGCATTTGCTGTAAAGCTGGTTTGTTGGTGCTGAATTCTCTTAACTTTTGCTTTCCTGTAAAGGTTTTAATTTTTCCGTCAAATCCGAATGAGATTCTTGCTAGGTAGAGTAATATGGCTGTAGGTTTTTCCCTTTCGTCACTTTAAATATATCCTGCCACTCACTTCTTGCTTGCCGAGTTTCTGCTGAAAGCTCAGCTGTTAACGTTATGGGGATTCCCTTGTACATTATTTGTTGCTTTTCCCTTGCCACTTTTAATATCTTTTCTTTGTACTTAATTTTTGATAGTTTGGTTAATGTTTGTCTTGTGTTTCTCCTTGGATTTATCCTTTATGGGAGTCTCTGTGCTTCCTGAACTTGGTTGACTATTTCCTTTCCCATCTTGGGAAGTTTTCAACTATAATCTCTTCAAATACTTTCTCAGTCCCTTTTTTTTCCCTCTTCTTCTTCTGGGACCCGTATAATTTGAATATTGGTGTGTTTAATGCTGTCCCAGTGGTCTCTGAGACTGTTCTCAATTCTTTTCATTCTTTTTTCTTTATTCTTCTCTGTGGTAGTTATTTCCACTATTTTATCTTCCAGGTCACTTATCTGTTCTCCTGCCTCAGTTATTCTGCTATTGATTCTTTCTAGAGAAGTTTAAGTTTCATTTATTGCATTGTTCATCACTGTTTCTTTGCTCTTTAGTTCTTCCAGGTCCTTGTGAAACGTTTCTTGTGTTTTCTCCATTCTATTTCCAAGATTTTGGATCATCTTTACTATCATTATTCTGAATTGTTTTTCAGGTAGTGCCTATTTCCTCTTCATTTGTTTGGTCTGGTTGGTTTTTACCTTGCTCCTTCATCTGCTGTGTATTCCTTTGTCTTCTCATTTTGCTTAACTTACTGTGTTTGGGGTCTCCTTTTTGTAGGCTGCAGGTTTGTATTTCCCATTGTTTTTTGTGTCTGCCCCCAGTGGGTAAGTTTGGTTCAGTAGGTTGTGTAGGCTTCCTGGTGGAGGGGACTGGTGCCTGTGTTCTGGTGGATGAGGCTCGATCTTGTCTTTCTGGTGGGCAGGACCATGTCCGGTGGTGTGTTTTGGGGTGTCTGTGAACTTATTATGAGTTTAGGCAGCCTCTCTGCTAATGGGTGGGGTTGTGTTCCTTCTTGCTAGTTGTTTGGCATGGCACTGTAGCTTGCTGGTCGTTAAGTGGAGCTGGGTCTTAACATTGAGATGGAAATCTCTGGGAGAACTTTTGCTTTTTGATATTACATGGGGCCTGGAGGTCTCTGGTGGACGAATGTGCTGAACTCAGCTCACCCACCTCAGAGGCTCAGGACTGACACCCGGCCAGAGCACCAAGTCTCTGCCAGCCACACAGCTCAGAAGAAAAGGGAGAAAAAAAAGAAGGAAAGAATAAAAGAAAACAGTTATTAAAATAAAAAGTTTTTAATTATTAAAAATTAAAAAGTAATTTAAAAAAAGAAAGAAAGAAAGAAAGGAGAGAGCAGCCAAACCAGAAAACAAATCCACCGATCATAATAAGTGCTAAAAACTATACCAACAAAACACAAAATGGACAAACAGAACCCTAGGAGAAATGGTAAAAGCAAAGCTATACCGACAAAAATCACACAGAGAAGCATACACATACACACTCACAATAAGAGAAAAAGGAAAAAATATATATATATATCTATATATATGAAAAAAAAGGAAGAGAGCAACCAAATCAATTAACAAATCTACCAGTGATAATAAACTCTAAATACTAAACTAAGATAAACATAGGACCAGAAACCAGTCAGTCACATACAGCAAACCCCAAGTCTACAGTTGCTCCCAAACTCCACTCCCTCAATTTTGGGATGATTTGCTGTCTATTCAGGTGTTCCACAGATGCAGAGTTCATCAAGTTGATTGTGGAGACTTAATCCGCTGCTACTGAGGCTGCTGGGAGAGAGTTCCCTTTCTCTTCTTTGTTCACACAGCTCCCGGGGTTCAGCTTTGGATTTGGCCCCGCCTTTGCATGTAGGTCGCCTGAGGGCATCTGTTCTTCGCTCAGACAGGACGGGGTTAAAGGAGCAGCTGATTCGGGGGCTCTGGCTCACTCAGGCTGCGGGGAGGGAGGGGTACAGATGCGGGGCGAGCCTGCAGCGGCAGAGGCCAGCGTGACGTTGCAACAGCCTGAGGCGCGCCGTGCGTTCTCCCGGGGAAGTTGTCCCTGGATCCCGGGACCCTGGCATTGGCGGGCTGCACAGGGTCCCGGGAGGGGAGGTGTGGATAGTGACCTGTGCTTGCACACTGGTTTCTTGGTGGCGGTACCAGTGGCCTTAGCATCCCAGGCCCGTCTCTGGTGTCTGTGCTGATAGCTGTGGCTCGCGCCTGTCTCTGGAGCTCGTTTATGTGGTGGTCTGAGTCCCGTCTCCTTGTGCACTCCAAAACACTGGTCTCTTGCCTCTTAGGCAGTTCCAGACTTTTTCCTGGACTCTCTCCTGGCTAGCTGTGGTGCACTAGCCCCCTTCAGTCTGTGTTCACTCAGCCAACCCCAGTCCTCTCCCAGGGATCGATCTGCCCTCCAAAGCCCAGCCGGAGCCTGTCCCGGCAGGTGAGCAGACAAGCCTTTCAGGCTGGTGGCACTGATCCTCTGTGCGGGAATCTCTCCGCTTTGCCCTCCGCATCCCTGTTGCTGTGCTCTCCTCCGCGGCTCCGAAGCTTTCCACCTCCGCCACCCGCAGTCTCTGCCCGCGAAGGAGCTTCCTAGTATGTGGAAACCGTGCCTCCTTCACAGCTCCCTCCCACTGGTGCAGGTCCCGTCCCTATTCTTTTGTCTCTGTTTTTTCTTTTTTCTTTTGCCCTACCCATATACGTGTGGAATTTCTTGCCTTTTGGGAGGTCTGAGGTCTTCTGCCAGCATTCAGTAGGTGTTCTGTAGGAGCTGTTCCACATGTAGATGTATTTCTGATGTATCTGTGGGGAGGAAGGTGACCCCCACGTCTTACTCCTCCTCCGTCTTGAAGGTCCCTCCAAATCTGTTATTTTTAATCCATCTGAAAACTTGAATGCATAGTAATATCACTTTAAAAAATGTTTCCTTGCAAATAGGAACTGATGACAGTTTAGCTGTGTTTTAGGCAAATAGTCTTTGTGTGTGTGTATGTGTACATGTGTGGGGGGGTGACTTTAAGGATAGATAGTTTACAAATACTTTGCCATAGTACCATGAATTATTAAGATCTGCTTATAACTCATGTGAACATAGGAATTGGGGTCTTAAGGGGCTCAGAATTTGCTACCCCAAAATATGCCTCTTTGGCATAAGGATTATTTTAAACTGGTTATTTTTAAGAAGCAGCAGACAGAGGAGAAGCTCTGAAAACTGAGTAGAAGTTATTCTTTTGTAAGAAAAATTTACATTTATAGGGGACATCTCCATTTGTAAGGCTGTCCCTCTCTGTATAGGAAACGGATGGCTCTAAATTTTTAGAAACTTATCAGTGGAGCAGGCAAGGACTGAAATCTTCACAACAACCTCACCCTTGTTTACTGTGCTTTTCCTGGTCACCTTTCACAACTGGTCTCCCCCCATTCCCACACCCTCCACCCAACTTCTTTTGTCTTTAGCTGGAGATGATATTTAAGGTGGTGGCTTGTGTCATTTAGGGGAGTTACTCAGTATTCCTGGGTCTCTCCCTTGTGTACAGGAGGCATATATGTTATTAAATTTCTGTTTATTTTTCTCCTGTTAATCTGTCTTTTATTACAGGGAGGTCTCTGGCAAGACCCTAGAAGGGAAGAGGGAAAATGATTTTCCTCCGCCACTGGCCATAGAACCAAAATCATAAAATAAGGAGGTGAATTGGGAGTAATGTGGAAATTCAGGACTACTGTAGTCAAAATAAGAAAAGCCTTTATATCAATGCTCTAGTAAGGGGGGATTAGAGATCCTAGTGATATTTTGATGGGGAAATTTTAAAATCCTGCCAGCAGTAGACCCCTCTGCATGAATAGAGAAGAGAGAACACAATTTAATACTTAATGAGCATTATCACATTCACATGCATGTAAGGTAGCACAGCACTCAGATCAATTTACAAAGTCTGGACAGACTTTCACATAAATTTATACCCTGAAACAGAAGACAGAACAATGAAAACTTCTCTTATCTCCCTGAGAGAAAAATACATACACATGTGGTTGTCTCTTGATTATCTCCTGAGAGACTTAATTTCAGAAGTGTTTGTTTATAGCTCCAAGGGATAGATGATATGTGAACTGAATTATAAAGTCAAAAGTGTTGGCCTCTTCTTCAGCCAATTAGACTTTCAAGAGTCATCCTAAGGAGGGGAAGGTCCTTGAAGAAAATGTCATCACCTTACCCTTGCAGTCTACATTTCTAATTTGTTTTATTGTTTGAGTGAGTATATTCATATGTGTTTACTATTTATATACCTTATCTGTTAAATTATATGTAGTTCTGGTGAGGATTTAGTTCTTCTCAACTGATATTTGTTTACATTACTCAGAAGATATAATTCCTGTATTCCCCTTTCAGGTGTTCATTCATGAGCATATATCAAGAAGATGAGAATGGAGACAGGAAAACCTATGCAAATATTTGTTTGATTGAAAACATTTTCTCAAAGCATCAACACAGTCCACCATGGCATGGACTTCAAACCATATTTGTTCAATGAGAGAATATAAGACAGGCTAAAGGCAGCCTGTTCTTGCTAGAATCTCTCAAGACAAATATCAGAAACTAGCAAAACACTAAACAAATGTATGGTAAAGAAAAACACACAACATAAGAGTTAAGCATTTCAGTTTTATTTAGGGACCTTACTGAGGACTATAGCCCAGGAAAAAGCCTCTCAGTAGCTCTGAGGGAACTGCTCCACAGAGGTAGGGGAGAAGCCAATATATATATGATTTTGGGCTAGGGATTATGTGCAGTCAAGCATACGTCCTGGTAAAAGATTACTGCTAGTCACAAGGAACAAATATCTTAATGACTTTAGTGCTTTTCTATGTATAGAAAGATGCAAAACTCTGGGTTCATTAAAATTCTTCCTAAGATATACATCTATCTAAGGGGCCTGTTGTTTCCAAAGCACAGAGTGCCTCACCCTGTTTCTCATCTCAAACTCCTCTCAGGGTGCACTGTTGGTCAGTGACTGCAGTGGCTAATGACTTAATCCTTGTAGAACTGGATGGTGAGTAACATTCCTTGTTTTACAGTATTGATTATGAAAGTAAAATTCCAACCATTAGACTGAATCAGCCCTGAACCCTGAGAGAAAAGACACTAAACAATTCAATTTTCCTGAATAGCAGAGATATTCTAGGTAGTTTGTGAATTGGCCTATGTCAGTAAGATTATTTTGGCACATAAAATTTCAAATCTCGGTTCCTTTTTCCTTGAAAGAGAAAGAAACAGGATGAGAGAAGGAGAGAGAAAGAGAGAGAGATCTCTCTAATGCTCTTCTCTTCCCATTTAGAGTTAGAGAAGATTCTGAGTCCCTTTAAAAGAATAGTAACAAAAACTATTAGATCAAGGGATACACAGACATTATATATAAGGATTATGTCTGGATATATCAAACATGATATTTGGCAGTATGACTCATGGTGTCTTTATGGAAAAAAAAAGTGAACTTGGAAACAGCATTGTTAGGAATATCTGGAGATAGTTGGGTTACTATAACCTAAGAGGTTGGGTGTCAAATTGAAGGAATGTATTCTGCTGAAGAGCTCTGACCTTGATAGTCCTATTTAACACTTTTATCAGTACGTTGAGGGAACATATGGAAGGAACACATTAAATTTGCAGGTGACATAAAATTTAAGATGCTAGGTAACAACTAAGATTCAAAAGGTTCTGGACAGGCCATAATGATGGGCTGAAATTAACAAGGTGGAATTCAGTAAGGATATATATGATGCCAAATTTTTAAAAATCCTGACTTAGTGAGGAGAGATTTTATTCAAAAGGTTTACTGCAAAGGGTGGAGAAGGGACTATTGCAATAGGGGAAGGGGAACAATCATAATAGGGAGAACACTATGACCATAAGATCTGCAAAGCATCTCAAGGGTTGGGTAAAAAAATTTTCTTTTATGGAGAGGAGTAAACAAGGCTGGAAAGAAACAGGTGTACAGAAGTGGGTTAAAGAGGCATAATCAGATACTAAACTGGATAATGTTTTAGCCTGAGGCCAGCCTGTTTTCCAGGAGGGGCCGAGTTGCTGTATACTGTATCACACTGAGACTAAGCCAAATTTCAGGGGCCTATGGGAAGGACAGAATCTTAACCAAAGTTTGGCTAACAGGCATTTTTTTCCTAAATATCAGTGGTGACAAGCATTTCATCTAATCATTTATGAGGTAAAGAATAGGACTTTGGAGGATCTGTGTCTGGACTTGCCATAGATAAACTAGGGGGTCATTTGTGTGTCTTATCTAAGTCATATGAGGAAGGACAACTTTTTGCAATAAGCTGTTTTTCAGGACACAAAAGAGTGGAAGTTTCCTTTAACCTCTGTTTTCCAGGTGCATAGGGCTCAGGTAAAATCCAACACTGTCTATAACATGTTTCATTAAAGGTCAAGGAAATAGGTATCAAGGATAGGATGGGGGGCCTTTGGGCTTAATAGTAAGGTTATATGAGAAACACCAGATTTCATTTGGTATGCGCCATCAGTGTGACATGGTGTGTGGCAGCAGGGCAGTTTTAGGCTACATTAATAGAAAATAGAAGTCTATCAAAAGGGAGGGTTAATAGTCTATTGTGGACTGTACTCTTCAAAATATATCTAGAGCAACATGTTCAGCTCTGTATATGCGTGTTGCAGTGTTTTACATAGATTATAAACTTAATTCTTACATTATCACTTCAAGGTAAATAGGTCTATCTTCAAATATTCGAACAGGTTTCATGAATGTGGGGTTACATGTGTAGCTTCTGTGGGCGGAAATAAAGTCAATGAATAGCATTTATAGAAGGCAGGTTCCTGCCCAACCAAAGGAAGACTATTCTCACATTTTCCTTTTCCAGAGGACTTCCAATCACTAGAAGTATTCAAGCAGAAACTAAATGTTCAACAGGCCCAGGTGTTATAGGGGGAGTTCTGCATTGGATGAGAATTTTGGTCTATTTTCTTTGGTTCCTTCACAATTCTATGATCCTGTGACTCTCCTAATTGACCATTTCAATCTGATTCTGATTCATCTTTCTTTGAGAGACTCTCTCCCTTCAACTCTGCAGAGAGTCCTCCTCAGCAGTACCAAGCACTTACAACAGCGTAGTATTAGCTTTGGGGTAAGTACATTTCACCTGTTCAAAGAGCAGGGTAGTTAAAGACTGTCTCCTAGCCACCAGTCCATGTCTTTCTACATTTTAGGTCTTCTGGTCCTCCACGATCTATAAAAATTGGGCTGTTCCTTTGTTACCCTTGATTTCTTTCTTCTCAATCTGGTTGAAACACCTGTGTTTATTTCCATAGTGAATATTCCCTTTTATTGGTCATTAGCATATACACATTCACACATAGGCTAAAACTGGGCTATAAGCAGTTTTTTCCTGATAAAAATGTTTTATCTGCTGTGCAGTGTGGAGGGTTCTTACCTGGGCCTCATAACCAAAAATAATAATCTCTGTGTAGGTCATAGTTTCTCCTGGGAGTCTTGTAGAAGCACAGAGACAATTAATCTCCAATAACACTTCTATGCATATTGTAGGGGAGGAAAAAATAATTTTCCCTCTACTGTTCTAAATTCTCAGATGAGGCCTCTGAAACAAGACAGATTAAGCAGAGAAAACGTTTATTAACACATATATATCATATATACATGAGAGACACCCAGGGGAAAAGAGGTGGATTAAAATTTGGGCTTAAATATCATCTTCATTGGAAAATATTAAAAAAGTCAACAAAGCAATATAGGTATGAACAACTGAAAAGACAATTCACAGAAAATGAAGAGAAATAGCCATTAAACAGATAAAAATTTGTCCAGGCTTATTAACAAGGAAAGAGCACAACATGCCTCAAATCCAATGGAAATGGAATAGTCAAGAGCACAGGTGGACTGGCTGGAACAACATTTTGGTTTTATATCAAAAAGAGGCAGTTACAGCTTTGGAGGAATTATTATCTTCAACACTACTGCCTTCATGAAACAATGCTGCTGCCTCAATGAGACCCTTGATTCATAGATGTTCTAAATCTCTAGGCCTGACTTTCTGAAATTCAATTAAATTAAAACTTCATTATGTCTATAGGGCCACTACTGATTTTCAGGCTTAGGTGCCAGCTGTTTGTAAACAAAAGTGAATGTGGTTATGCCACTCAGTGGGCTAAACTCAAGACAGTCTTAATAGCCCTGGCCAGTGCTCTCCTTGATGAATCTTTTCACATTTTTGCTAACACTTGGGATGTTGTCAATGTCCTAGGTATCTGGTCTGCCACTTGGAAGACTACAGACTGGCAGATTAAATGCACCCCTCTTTGGAGTCATGAACTGTGGAAACAAATCTCAGCTGGCAGTCAGACAGACTGAGTCACTAAAGTAGATGTCTACAGTAAGGACCAATTCTTTGAAGAGACCAATTGGAATCAAGCTTCTAATCACGCCTGCTTGGTGGACATCATCACTACCTGTCTATCATCATACTGGACATGGCAACACATACACTTTTGTAAATGGGGCAAAAAGGACTATATGTTTCTGGTGCAGAAATTACCACTTCAAGACAAACTTGTGACTCTTGCCAAAAGTAGACCCATTTGACTCACAGTGGGAAGACACATTGCAACAGTGATTGCTCCTGTCTTTCTCTGGTAGATTGACTACTGGACTCTTTGATCCCTCTCTTAAGGCTATCTCTGGTAATTCATGACTGTCAACACTTTTTCAGCTCATTGTGTTGCTGTTCCTGTCTGCTCAGATAACTCTGGCTACCCAATTATGACCCTTGAATCAAAACTCCACCATGTTCTGCTTTCAAAATCATCTACAGTCTGACAGTTGTTTACCTTTTGTCATAAAGGCCACATAAAAATGGACTGATGATCATGGTATTTGATGGGCATTCATTTCCCTTATCATCTTCAGATGCTGACATCACTGAGATGTGGAATGGATTTTTTAAAATCATCTAAAAATTATTTGACTCTACCTACCTTATTTCTTCCTGGCCAACATACTTTAGTAAGACAGTTTGGTCACTGAATATGGCTATTTCCTGTGTTAAGAAACAAAATTCAGCTGCATGAACTTGAAGGTCTAATTTGCTTTATTAAACAATTCATGAATCAGGCAACATCCCATCTAGCAAGTAGAAAGGTGCTCCAAGGAGTTGTACAAAATGGAAGGTTTTTATAGGCAGGAGGGGTTGCTACAAGGAAGTCACAAACAAAAGAAAGGATTATTTCAGGCAGGGTCACCTTCCTTTGGGGGAAGGCCAGTGAGCTATCATGAAGATTATCTCACTAGTGTTGATCTCCCTTTTTATAAGAAGAGAGAACAAATATTTTGAGATGTTCTAGGGACCCTCCGGAAAATCCCAAAGTTACTTCCAGGTCAAAAATTATTCATTTAGAATTTACTTTGGGGAAGTTTGTCAAAACTATCCAAAAGGGGCTTCCCTGGTGGCGCAGTGGTTGGGAGTCCACCTGCCGATGCAGGGGACACGGGTTCGTGCCCCGGTCCGGGAAGATCCCACATGCCGCCGAGCGACTGGGCCCATTAGCTATGGCCACTGAGCCTGCGCGTCCGGAGCCCGTGCTCCGCAGCGGGAGAGGCCACAACACTGAGAGGCCTGCGTACCGCAAAAAAAAAAAAAAAAAAAACCTATCCAAAAGGTTTGGACACTTGACTAAAAAGGATCACAGATTATGAAAATAATAGTTAGTTATGTATTTAACCAAATTGATAAAGATTTTAAATGCAAATACCAAAGGTTACATAATTGTGAGCAAAACAGCTCTTTTAATATTAAGAAGATTATTTTCTTAAGTAATCAAAGACCTGATTAAGAAAACATGAAGCACAAGAAATTATTTTGACAAAACACAACATTTTTTGCTTTCTAGCCAGATGACTTAAAAGGTAAAGAAAAACATTTTACAATCTCTTATCAAGAGCAGACCAATAGTTTTTAAAAAATTGTTCTTTTAACAGAGAGAAGACTAAATTCTAATTTTGCTTTTGTTATTAGAGCTCATTTAAATTAATTAAATTCATTCTAATCTTAGCCAGCTTGACAACACATTAAAATTTTTTCCCAAAGATTCCTTTCCACATACTATTTATAACTTTCTTTTTTACATTCAGTTTTTATCCTATGTTTTTCCTCTTTCTTTTTTGTCAACAGAAATGTATCTCCATTCCTCATACCTTATTTTACTGAAAACACACATCCTACTTTCCTTGCAGACAGAGATGTTTGCATTATTATTTCTAGCAGCTTTATATATTGAAAAATTTAATCCTTAAAAACCTTAATTTTGGGGCTTCCCTGGTGGCACAGTGGTTGAGAGTCCACCTGCCGATGCAGGGGACACGGGTTCGTGCCCCGGTCTGGGAAGATCCCACATGCCGTGGCGTGGCTGGGCCCATGAGCCATGGCCGCTGGGCCTGCGCATCCGGAGCCTGTGCTCCACAACGGGAGAGGCCGCAACAGTGAGAGGCCTGCGTACCGCAAAAAACAAACAAACAAACAAAAACCTTAATTTTTAGTGAGAATAAAAAAGTAAGCAATTGTGAACTCTTACATTAGCATACCATGGCTTGGCAAACTTATAAATATATTTTATAATTTCTAGAAACATATGCCTTTATAAATAGTATAATCTTTTAGTGTGGCATAAAACATGTTTCCTAATAAACCCAAATATCTTTTAGTTTGTAAAAAGAAGCCCAAACTGGATAAACCTGTGTTTAGTAATTAACGTTTCAGTACTTTGTCTTACTTGGAAATGATCTGGATATTTAATGAATTTAACTTAGCTTATCATTTAAGTTAGCAAAAAAGTTTGCAGGTTACCAAAAAGATTTGGGGAAACTATTTAAAAATTTCACCTAGGGCTTCCCTGGTGGCGCAGTGGTTGAGGGTCCACCTGCCGATGCAGGGGACGCGGGCTCGTGCCCCGGCCCGGGGGGGGGGTCCCACGTGCCGCAGAGCGGCTGGGCCCGTGAGCCATGGTCGCTGGGCCTGCACTTCCGGAGCCTGTGCTCTGCAACGGGAGAGGCCACAACAATGAGAGGCCCCCATACCGCAAAAAAAAAAAAAAAAATTTCACCTAAAATCTTTTTATACTACTTCCCTCTATTGTTCTTACGAATTATGTTTAGATTACCCACAAAAGTTAATGAGACATTAGACATAGCCACATCTCAAGCTATTTTGCTTGCTGAAAAATTTTGTAAGAAATAACATGAACTTATTTGACCTTTAGTAAGCCTAGGTAGAATAAAAGTTGTATGTCTACATTATTTTTAATGTTGATAACTCTAAAGACATACCTATTTTAATTAAACCAACAAGTAAACTAGTTTTTATTATCTCAAATCATGTGAACCTGAAAAGCCTTTGGGTTTTTTGGGTTTTTTTTTACATTTTTAAGAATTTTATGTGTACATAACTCATACAAGTGCTTAATTTTCTTTAGGCCAATTAAATAGAGCTCTTTTAAAAATTAATTTTGGCAATACCATCCAGAGGTAGAAAAATACCATACAACATACATATAGAGACACACACATACTGACAGATACAGAGACCTTATAACTTCTGTTTTAAAATTACCACCATGAATCAGGTATTATAATATAAAACTCACTAGTTATAAAAGAAGTTTGATCTAAGTTATTTTTCTGGTAGACGAAGTATGTTAAGGTTACTTACTCAGATGGCTAATGACGCTTAGGATTTTCATTTGCCTTAGTTTCAGATGAGCTTTCTCCCTTTCGATAGGAATTGCCTCCCTGAAGCTTGCATTTCAAAGAGATGACCTAGATAAGAATTCCTGGAGAGGACCAGGTAGAATATTTACATCTCAAAGACACAAGGACAAGCCTTCTGAGATAAATTTGTAAGTGTTCAGTTTCTACACAACTTTATCATCTGCTAAGAATTTAAAAATCACATTCTCTGTTCAGCTGTTAATGCTGGGATCCATATTTAGTTTTATAAGCTTTTCCCTGTTTTTAGTTTTGTTTTGGGTTTTGGGGTCATGAATTTTATTTCTGTTTGTCGGTAAGAAATGTAAGAGTGGAATGTTAATAAATTTCAGTTTAGTTCTGTAATGTCAAGAATTTAATAATTTTAAAATGGATTGGTTAAAAAAAAAAAGACTTCCCTGGTGACACAGGGTAGTTTGAGAATTGATAAAAAGGATTGGTGGACTTTGAATTGTTTCTGGAACCACATCGCTGGTCTTGTAAAGATTATCTTTGTAAAACAAGAACAGTTGTTTTTAATTCCTCAAAGAATTGGGTTACCACCTAAATGATATCAAAGGAATTACAACACCTATCCACCTGTGTTGGAATGTTTTTCTTTCTCTCTGGATACATTAGGTTAAAGAAGAAGGCCAAAAAAATAATTCCTATCGGGCTCTGAATATCAGCTTCAAATTTGGCCAAATTTCTAATCATACAGTTATTAAATTCTTTCAAATATCTTGCCAGGTTTCAGTCGGGACAAACAGTAAATATTTCTGGTGGTATTAATAACTGTTTGATAGTCTCTTCAGAGTGGAAAGGCAATTCAGAGAAAATTACTAGAATGAGTACTCAAAGGATAGAGGAGAGCAGTAAGAGTTACATCAATCTTATAGTCTTTTGTTTTAGGTACCTTTTATATCTTTAATTTTTCTTTAACCTTTGCACCAAATCTTTCAATGAAGCTATTTTGGAATTTTGAACCTCTTAGAGCCTTCTGCATGCCAGCTGAAATAAGTGTCTCATTCTATTTGATTTGGAAGCCTTTGCTTTCAAGTGCACTTCTTAAATGATTTTATCTAATTGGAATGCTTCTCATAACAGCCATTGTAGTTTCTCAGGACACAAAGTTCTAGGTTGTCTTTAATAAGATTTTGTCCATTTTATAGATACTATAGTTTTGAGGACCATAGTTCTCACAGAAGGTGGTGCACTTAACTCTTTGGATTCTAAGGATATCATTGTGTTATTATTTATTTTGTAGCTAAGCCTTTGGGTCTCTCACCTCCAATTAATACCTAAAGGGAATGTGCTACTGGGCTGGATATCATGTGTTTACAGTGTACCTCATTGCACAGAAATTTTCTTGAGGTTGGCAAGTAACCCAGTGTCAAACTAAGCCATTCCATGACCAACTTATCCTTACATGGGAGACTTTGGGTTTGGTGGAAAGCACTCTAACAGCTTTTAGATGCTCAATCTGTGCCCACCAATATGTGTCTTTTTGGCTTCCTAGATTCCCATGAGCAATTAGCCTTTATCTACAAAAAACAAGACAAACAAACATGTGCACCTTAATATTGGCAGTAACCAATGAACTAGGGGCTGGGGAAAGAATTGAATCAGCAGACCTCAAAAAAATGTGGACAGCAGACTGATTCTAAATAAATGGAGAACTACAGCTACTACCAACAACTCCCAAATGGGGAGGGATTTCAAATAAATGGGAATCTGCAGACTAAACCACCAGCAGTTCCTAATGTGGAATCTGGTTTTCCACTAAAATACCTGGGAATTGGAGTCTGAAAGGCTAGAGGCTAGGCTTCAGGCAGAACCATCTGTCAGCTCATTTGGGTTCCAGGCAGAATCATCTACCAGCTCAAGCTGAACTTCCATGTAAAGGAAAGTCAATTAGATCATGAACTCAACAAAAGAGAGTAGAGCTCAGAACCAAGAGGAACTTACTTAACCACAGCCCTCAGAAATGGTGAGAAAGAGAGTGAACTCAAAGTGTTTGCAGGGTACCATGCCTGAGTTTCTCATTGTCCCTGAATGTCAATAGAAGTTCATTTCATATCCCACCACTGCCACAAAATGTGTTAAAAAAATTTCACTGAGTAAATGTAAAGATCTAATTGGATTTATTAAATAATTCATGAATGGTGTAGCATCCTATCTAGCAAGTAGAAAGGTACTCTGAGGAGTTGTACAAAATGGAAAGTTTTTATAGGCAGAAGGGGGTGGGACAAGGAAGTCATAAACCAAAGAAGGGATTGTTTCAAGCAGGGTCAACTTCCTTTGGGGGAAGGGCAGGGGTCTATCATGCAGATTACCTCACTAGTGTTGATGAGAAAATTTCAGACTGATTGGTTTAAAATTCCATTCCTGGGAGAAGCTGAAACTGCAATTAGGTTTGGTATTAAGTTTTGGGTTGCTGATGTGAGGCTTAGCACAAGTGATTCCATTTTGGGCCTATTGTTTCCTTTTTTAACACCAGAGGGGGTCGATCTCCTTTGGCTTCCTCCTGGGTAATAATAAGGGGAAAGGGGAGGAGAAGTATATAAAACTTTTGAAAATTCAGGATTCTTCCCTGAGCATTCCTGGGCATGATGTGTCTCTTTCTCCTACTAGTAACCTCAGGTAGGCCTGATTGGTACATATTCTGAGTGGCAGCCTGGCCAGAAGGGAAGCTAGGAGATTAAAAGGTAATTCTGCTTCAGCTGCCTGAATTCTAGTAAGATGGATGCTGTGCAGGCAATCAATCCATCAGGGCCCTCTGTATCACCCCTGAAGAACACGGGGGAGGGGGGCAAGGGAATGAGGCTGATGCTGTTGATGCTGTAGAGGAGCAGAATTTGCCACCCCAAAATATGTCTCTTTGATATATTATTTTTAGTTGGTTATTCTCTGAGACACAGCAGATATGGGGGGGGGGGAGTAAAACTCTGAAAACCAAGTAGGAGTTATCTTTTGTAAGGAACATTTAGATTTATAAGGGACATCTCCATATGTAAGAGTGTCTCCCTCACTGAACCAGGAAAAGGAGGATGACCAAATCTCTAGATACTCTGATCAATGGAGAATACAATTATTAAATTCTTCCTAACAACTTCCCATGTAAATTTAGTTCTTAGACCAGTCGGAAGAACCTAGAAGGGTGGAGGAAAAATTTCTTACTCTCTGACAATGCTCACATAATGCTTGCTGAATTGTAAAAATAAAGTCCTATGCCTCTGGAAAAAATATATAATCTTCAGCCAAAACAAAAGAAGGGTGTGGAAGAAGCAGGTTATAGGAAGGTGACCCAGGAAAGCTAGGTAAACAAGGGTAAGGTTTGTTATGCAGATTTAAATTGGGCCTTCTCCATTGTTAAGATCTTCTTGTGATTTGGAGTCACCCTTCTCTTCCCCATATAGAGGGAGAAACTCTTACAGATGGAGATTTCCTTTATAAATGCAGATTTCCCTTTCAAAAGGGTAACTTCTACTCTTTTCAAACTTCTCCCATGTCTGGTGTTTCTCAAAATAATCAGCTCAAACCAATCCTTATGCCAAAGAGACATATTCAAGATAGCATATTCTGAAATCCTACAGTCACATTTTGGGGTGGCCTATACTGGTCTCCTACAATATAAATATTCATAATCATCCCTAAGTAATTTTTATACACATGAGGAGATGAGGCTCAGTGATAGTTAAGAGTTGGAAAAAAAATTGTACTAAGGAAAGTGGTGGAATCACCTTCATTGCTAGATTTAATTACTGGGAGACATTCCAAAAACTAATCTGTACTGCTTAGAATTCTGGGTTTGGGTTAATTGACCCCTGAGGCTGTTCCAGTGCTAATTATTTAATATTATATTGCACATACCAAGGGAGTAAATCACTTTTATATGGATATGAATGGATAATAAAGTAATAAAAATGCTAATGCTCTGGAGACAAATCCAGAGCTTTCTAGTGGTCAGGTTACTTTTGGACCACAGTGGGAGCTGCTCACCCATGGTGCATGAATCAAATATTTCTAACTGCCAGTTGCCTGATTCCAGTGAAGCTAGATTCTGGAGAAGATTTAACTTACTTATTTTTAGTAGAATCAGTTATATTCATGGTCAAGAAGGATTATCAAATGAGACTCTTTCTTGTACCTTTGTTCACAACTGTTTCATACATGGGGAGTTTTCCTATTTAAAAAGTATCCAAGGAAGACTTTCAAGCCTTCTTCCAGTACAGCTGCAATACTCTGGAAGTTTTTTTTTCTCATACCAAGACCTAACTCCTTACGCTGCCATTTAAAGTCTTTTTATCTTGTTCCTTTCTCAGTAGAAGTTGAAGGATAAATTATGAAATCTGATAAAAGATACACTGAGACATATTAATATTTTAAGAATTTATTTGAGCAAAAATCAATTTTAATTGGGCAACACCAAATTAAAGTGTTTAGAAGTGCTCTGCTGTCAGGAGGTGGCGAAAAAATTTTATAGAGAAAAGGCAGAATCAAAGTAAGGAAATTATTGATTAGCTATAGCTTTAAACCTAGTTGACTGTTTGTGATTGGTTGTCCTTTGGTTTCAATTTCATAACTTTGATGTATTTACAGGCTTAGATTTTGTTTTGCTTCTGTGGGTGCTATTAGAGCCACCCCAGTCTAATGGCCTCCTTGTTTAATTAATTGAACAAATACAACACTTTTGTTACACAAACAGGAAACTGAGGACCAAAAAGGGGTTAACTCAGGGCATTACCCTAGGTCACCCAACTAACAGTATTGAAAAGGACAAAGTTAGAATCTTTAACCCTGTGCTTTTTCTCCTGCATACAAGCTGTCACTGTAGAATCCTGTTAGGCCTATGGCTTTGCCCTTCAATTCGCTGTGTCCATATTATCATACAATTCTACACAAATCTGGTCTTCTCATCTAAGATTTTACCTCTTCCATCTTCAATTTATTTAAATAGATGAAAATACAAATATTTCATGGAGCACTTAACAGGAGGATTCAAGTGACCTTGGATGTGGGACACCTGACACTTGATGAAAACCTGAAGTGGCAGCAGGGAAAACAAACAAACAAACCTCTTTGAGTTCCATTTAACTCATTTTATTCTTTGTGTTTGTTAGAGATAACTCTGTTTGATCTCTCGAATTTATAAAAGAGGTCTTAGATAAAATAGAGAGACCTCTGTCAAAAACTACTTGGGTTTGACACATCCTACAGAGTTCCCCTTTGTCAGCTATATGACCCTGTATTGCTTGGAAATGTAAGGCCTCTGATAATGCCTGAAGCATATTTTGGTAATATGAATCAGAGCAAATTCAAATAAATCATTGGCATTGTCTGTTATAATCTTCCTCACCAGTGGATGATTGGAGGAATGCTGCTGTTAACTGCATCCTTCTGAAATGTTCCAGCACTGGGCAGTTACTGCTGAAAGTGGGCTTGGTCCCTGGAGATGATGCTAATGGAAGTGTTCTTGGGTGGCCTCAGCGTGCAGCGGCTTGAAGCAGGATTTCATTTCCCCAGCCAGAGATTGAAGTCAGGCCACAGCAGTGAGAGTGCTGAATCCTAGCCACTAGACCACGAGGGCCAGTGGCCAGTGACAAGGTCCCTGGCCTGTCGGCTTTGTAGAAATGAATTCCCACAAAGAGACAGAAAGTAGTAAAACAAGTAAAGTGTTTATTAGGAGGAAAAAGAGTATGTGTGGATAGACACACAGGCGGACTCAGAGAGACAGTCCCACCCTCGTGGTAGTTTGAATCACTCATATGGGGTATTTCTTCTGGGTTTCCTGGGGCCGATCATCATGCTTTGCCTGGCTCTGAGTCCATATTTGGTTTATCTCAGGGTCCTCCCATGTGTGTGCACATCTCTTAGCCAAGAAGGATTCTAGCAAAGAGGCCTATGGGTAGGTTGACATCACCTACTATGGGGTGGTGCCCCCTCACTTTTGATCTCCGAGGAGCCTTTCTGTGCATATGTAGTCGGGAAAGTCTCCTTGACTTTGAGAATGAGTAATACATGGTCTCCTTATCTCTTATCTGGGCAGAGCTCAGCTTCTCCTCCCTCCTGTTATTGTCTTCATCTTGGAGTATCTGTCCACAAAGGACAACTTCCAGCTACTCAGCCTGGAGCCCATCTGTCTCTGGCCTCAGAGGAACACTAGCTTCCAGAGGAGGAAGACAGGTAACTTCCCTCCCTCCATAAAATCATATATCCACATCTTTACTCTCTCATTTCAGAGAAAGAGGTATCCTTCCTCCTGGCCCAAACTTACCAGTTCACTTAGATTTTTGATGTCATTACTTCTCTCCTGCCTTGGAAATTTTCTCCATCAATACCTCTGTTCTCTTGCATATTCAATGTCCTCTCTTTGCATAGATTTTTACCCTCAGCTTACAAACTTTTTCACATTTCTCCATGTAAAAATAGTAAAGGGGAGCAGAATATGCCACCCTAAAATATGCCTCTTTGGCATAAGGATTAATTCTGAGCTGGTTATTTTTAAGAAACAGAAGACATGGGGAAAACTCTGAAAACCAAGTAGGAGTTACCATTTTGTAAGAAACACACATTTATAAGGGAAATCTCCATTTGTAAGGATGTCTCCCTCTCAGTCCCAGCAAGAGGAGGATGAATCTCTAGAAATTCTTATCAATGCATAAGGCAGAGACTTGAATCTGCATAACAACCTTATCCGTGTTTACCGAGTTTTTCCTGATAACCTCTCACAGTTGGTCCCCTCCACCCCAATTTTTCTTTGTCTTTAGCTGAGGATGATATTTAGAGCCACAGTTTAAGCCACTTGGAGGAGTTACTCAGTTTTCCTGGTTATTTCCCATGTATACAGAAAATGATACATGTTATTCAATGTCATTGTTTTTCTCCTGTTAATCTCTCTTTTATACGGAGGTGGGTGGTAGCGGGTGGGCGGGTGTCTCAGCCAAGACCCTAGAGGGGTAGAGGGAAAATTGTTTTTCTTCCGCTACAATAGAAAAGAAAAGAAAGTCTCTTTAATCCTGATATCTCCTATAAGGGCAGATACAAGTTAAAAACAAGAGGCTTAATTCTGCCTGTTGAAAATAAGAGACCAGACTCTCCCCTCCCCTTCTGTTTGAGAATTTGTTTCTCTGTCCTTTTCAAATGTATATAAATCTTTATAATGACTAAATAGTCCTCTTAGCAGTCTCACAACTCAGGACTGTTTCCTGAAGGACCTGAAAGCCATCATTCTGAGTTGCAAACATCAAGGGAGATAACACCCCTATTTCCCATTCCTGTATGAGGGTCAGACTCTAATGTCAGTGGGCACTTTGCTCTAATTTATAAAACTCCCTCTCATCATTAAGATATGAAAAGCTTTTTTACCTACCGGATAAAGTCAATCAACTAATACGGATGGTTTCCCCAAATTTCATGATAAAGTTAGGATGAATTAAGTATGACAAAAGATGCTGTCAAGTCCTCTTACATAAGGACTAGTGATTGTTTTCTTGAAAATACGTACATAATGAATTTTACCTGTTTAGTCTTTTATATAAAGGTTAAAATTGCTTTCTGTTTTTATGATCTCATAACGGATTGCCTGTGATGTGCATCGCCTTCTGGTTTAATGTTTATTCAATAATAAAACTGTTTTCTGTCTCTACTACCTCTGTGGAGAGGTGTTCTGGGTGAGTAGAAGATTTTGTTTCTTTTAGTTCTATTTCTCCAACACTCCTAACTTGTCTAACTTAATTCCCTTCTTTACAACAGCAAATTGTTTGAAGCCATCATTTACATTGATTTCTTCTTCCTTTTGGCCTACTTATTCATTATCCCAGGGGGTCCCAAACTTTGAACATTGGAATCATCTAGTGAATCTTTAAAAAAAAAATACTGATACCAAATATCCTGATTTAATTGGTATGGGTGTTATGACTCAGGCATCGAGATTTTGAAAAGGTCGCTGGTTATTCCTTTTTTCTTTCTTTCTTTCCTTCTTTCTTTCTTCCATTCATTCATTTATTTTTGGATGCATTGGGTCTTCGTTCCTGCTCACGGATTTTTTCTAGGTGCCACGAGCTGGGGGCTACTCTTCATTCTGGTGCACGGGCTTCTCATTGCCGTGGCTTCTCTTGTTGCAGAGCACGGGCTCTAGGTGCACAGGCTTCAGTAGTTGTGGCTCGAGGGCTCTAGAGCACAGGCTCAATAGCTGTGGTGCATGGGCTTAGTTGCTCCGTGGCATGTGGGATCTTCCCAGACCAGGGATCAAACCTGTGTCCCCTACACTGGCAGGCAGATTCTTAACCACTGCACCACCAGGGAAGTCCCGGTCGCTAGTTATTTCTAACGTGCAACAAAGTTTGGGAGCTGCTGGCTTTTGCTTACACTGACTGAAACTCTTTATTCTGAGGTTAAAATGTAGATAATTCTAGGACCAGATAGAGATGAGATTAAACTTCTACTCTACCATTTCCCTTCAGCAAGAAAGTTAACCACTGAACCTGGCAAATATTCTCCTTAACCAAACTTTAGACGGGTTCCTCTGAGCTTACTTTTTGACTAGGCCTTGTTCTTACAGCTTGTCTTTCACCTGCTTAGTCCATTTGAAGCAAGAATCCTGCAAAGTCTGTTTAGCAAGAACCTCTCACTCTTTTTTTTTTTTTTTTTTTTTTAAATAACTTTATTTATTTATTTTTGGCTACATTGGGTCTTCTTTGCTGTGCCCGAGCTTTCTCTAGTTGCAGTGAGCAGGGGCTACTCTTCGTTGTGGTGTGCAGGCTTCTCATCGCGGTGGCTTCTCTTATTTTTTATTTTTTTTTTAATTAGTTTCTGCTTTATAACAAAGTGAATCAGTCATACATATACATCTGTTCCCACATCCCCTCCCTCATGCATCTCCCTCCCTCCCACCCTCCCCATCCCACCCCTCCAGGCGGTCACAAAGCACCGAGCTGACCTCCCTGTGCTCTGCGGCTGCTTCCCACTATCTATCTACCTTACGTTTGGTAGTGTATATATGTCCATGCCTCTCTTTCCCCTTGTCACAGCTTACCCTTCCCCTTCCCCATATCCTCAAGTCCATTCTCAAGTAGGTCTGTGTCTCTATTCCCGTTTTACCCCTAGGTTCTTCATGACATTTTTTTTTTCTTTAATTCCATATATATGTGTTAGCATACGGTATTTGTCTTTCTCTTTCTGACTTACTTCACTCTGTATGACAGACTCTAGGTCTATCCACCTCATTACAAATAGCTCAGTTTCGTTTCTTTTTATGGCTGAGTAATATTCCACTGCATATATGTGCCACATCTTCTCTATCCATTCATCCGATGATGGACACTTAGGTTGTTTCCAGCTCCGGGCTATTGTGAATAGAGCTGCAATGAACATTTTGGTACATGTCTCTTTTTGAATTATGGTTTTCTCAGGGTATATGCCTACTAGTGGGATTGCTGGGTCATATGGTAGTTCTGTTTTTAGTTTTTTAAGGAACCTCCATACTGTTCTCCATAGTGGCTGTACCAATTCACATTCCCACCAGCAGTGCAAGAGTGTTCCCTTTTCTCCACACCCTCTCCAGCATTTATTGTTTCTAGATTTCTTGATGATGGCCATTCTGACTGGTGTGAGATGATATCTCATTGTAGTTTTGATTTGCATTTCTCTAATGATTAATGATGTTGAGCATTCTTTCATGTGTTTGTTGGCAGTCTGTATATCTTCTTTGGAGAAATGCCTATTTAAGTCTTCTGCCCATTTTTGGATTGGGTTGTTTGTTTTTTTGCTATTGAGCTGCATGAGCTGTTTATAAATTTTGGAGATTAATCCTTTGTCAGTTGCTTCATTTGCAAATATTTTCTCCCATTCTGAGGGTTGTCTTTTGGTCTTGTTTATGGTACACTAATGATGAAAAATCTGAAAATGAAATCAAGAAAACACTCCCATTTACCATTGCAACAAAAAGAATAAAATATCTAGGAATAAACCTACCTAAGGAGACAAAAGACCTGTATGCAGAAAATTATAAGACACTGATGAAAGAAATTAAAGATGATATAAATAGATGGAGAGATATACCATGCTCCTGGATTGGAAGAATCAATATTGTGAAAATGACTCTACTACCCAAAGCAATCTACAGATTCAATGCAATCCCTATCAAACTACCACTGGCATTTTTCACAGAAGTAGAACAAAAAATTTCAAAATTTGTTTGGAAAAACAAAAGACCCCGAATAGCCAAAGCAATCTTGAGAACGAAAAACGGAGCTGGAGGAATCAGGCTCCCTGACTTCAGACTATACTACAAAGCTACAGTAATTAAGACAGTGTGGTACTGGCATAAAAACAGAAAGATAGATCAGTGGATCAGGATAGAAAGCCCAGAGATAAACCCACGCACATATGGCCAACTTATCTTTGATAAAGGAGGCAGGAATGTACAGTGGAGAAAGGACAGCCTCTTCAATAAGTGGTGCTGGGAAAACTGGACAGGGACATGTAAAAGTATGAGATTAGATCATTCCCTAACACCATACACAAAAATAAGCTCAAAATGGATTAAAGACCTAAATGTAAGGCCAGAAACTATCAAACTCTTAGAGGAAAACATAGGTAGAACACTCTATGACATAAATCACAGCAAGATCCTTTTGGACCCACCTCCTAGAGAAATGGAAATAAAAACAATGATAAACAAATGGGACCTAATGAAACTTCAAAGCTTTTGCACAGCAAAGGAAACCATAAACAAGACCAAAAGACAACCCTCACTCTTTTTTTTATTTTCTTTTTCTTTTCTTTTTTTTTGAAGTATGGTTGATTTACACTGTTATGCCAATCTCTGCTGTACAGAAAAGCGACAAAGTTATACACATACATACATTCTTTTCTTATATTCTTTTCCATTATGGTTTATCACAAGATATTGAATATAGTTGCCTGTGCTATACAGTAGGACCTTGTTGTTTATCCATTCTAAATGTAATAGTTTGCATCTACCAACCCCAAACTCCCAGTCCATCCCTCTCCCTCCCCCCTCCCCCTTGGCAACCACAAGTCTGTTCTCTATGTCTATGAGTTTGTTTCTTTTTTGTAGATAGAGGACCTCCCACTCTTGATCTCTGATACTCTTGATATCTGACCAAATTCCTTATTCTCCACTCTTGCTTAATATCTGATCATCTTGACTTGCCTTCAACAATAATCTGCTTAAGTTGATTTAGCAAGGATGACCCTACCCTTGATGTTTCCTCCACCTCCTCACCATCATCCACCTTGGCTATACATTCTCACTTGTCCTTGCTGTATCCAGAATTGAGCTTAGTTCTATACTGAGGTATTTTTCCCCATGGCAACAGTTCCTGAATAAAATCTGTTTTAACTGCCTTAACTACTTGCTCTGGATTCCTTCAATAAGCCCGTCTCCTCAATCTGTAAAGTAGAGATAATAATGTCCCTTTTTACAGAATTGAAGTGAGGATAAAATGACATCATGAATGTGAAACAGTGTTCAATAAATACTAATTATTATGATTACTAGTTATCTTCAACACACAGAATCCAGTATTTTTTTTTCAGTTCCTAAGCCCTTTTTTTGCCGTTTATCATCCCTTCCTTGAAATTCTCTCTTCCTTCGGCTTCTGTTGAACTGCATTCTCCTGCTTCTTCTATTAACCTCTTTAATGTTTCCTTCTCCCACTTCCCTTTTCCCATATCCTAAGAGTAAGAGAGACAGAAGCATGTGGCTTTGGTTCGTCTCCTCTCCTCATACTCACCCTTTATAGTCTCATCCAGTGGTAACATTGCTGAGATCTCAGCCTCTGTGCACTGGTGCCAAATCAAATTTTGGAGACAGAGTTTTGGGTGTGTTAGCTCAAGTTCGTGTGCCTGACGCACAATGAGGCAAAACAAACCAAAACATCACAGTTTGGAGCAGAGAAAGGTTTATTGCAGAGCCATGCAGGGATACGGGTGGCTTATGCCACCCAAAACCCTGAGCTCTCTGGAGGGTTTCAGCAAAGCATTTGCTGTATTGGGTCTTCGTTTCTGTGTGAGGGCTTTCTCTAGTTGTGGCAAGCGGGGGCCACTCTTCATCGCGGTGTGCGGGCCTCTCACTATCGCGGCCTCTCTTGTTGCAGAGCACAGGCTCCAGACGCGCAGACTCAGTAGTTGTGGCTCACGGGCCTAGTTGCTCCGCGGCATGTGGGATCATCCCAGACCAGGGCTCGAACCTGTGTCCCCTGCATTGGCAGGCAGATTCTCAACCACTGCGCCACCAGGGAAGCCCCAGCAAAGCATTTTTAAAAGCCGGTGAAGGAAGGGAGTCTCAGGGTATGCGATCAGCTCGTGTACAATTCTCTGACTGGTTGATGGTGAGGTAACAGGGTGCTGTCACAGGGGTTAACATTATCAGTCCTCAGGCTCCAGGAGGCCTGGGGTTATGTGCTCATGATCATGAAGTAGTTAACATCTTGCATTTGGTGGGGGGGTTTCACATCTGTAAAACAGCTCAGGAAATGTGCATCAAATACTGTTATCTAGGTACTTCAGAGAGGACCTAAGTAGAGGTTATGGGGGAAGGCCTGTCCTGGGAAGGCCCCATAGGGTCCTGCTTGGTTACAGGTGAAGCAGAAAAGAATAGCTTTATTGCTTTGCCAGGCAAAGGGGGGCACAGCAGCCTTGTGCCTCTCAAAAACTGTGTGTCCCAACCTGGGAGGATTTGGTGAGGGGTTTTATAGCAGTGGTTCAAGGGTGGGGCTGCTGATAAGGATTGGGTGTGTGTGAAGGGCCTGCATTCCTTTAATCTGGTCTCAGGTAGTGTCCTGATGAGCTTCTCTGGTTCCTTTACTCTGGCCTCAGGTGGTCTTCTCTGGAATGAAGAATGCTATTTGCCATTTTTCTGGAGGTTTTAGTTCTGCAGAAGAGCTCAAAGATATTGTTATGTGTATCCCTTGAGGAGAACCCTGCCCCAAGGCTGCACTATTGTTTCTTGGCTGCTCCTCCCTTGCCTCTGCATCCCCTCCCTTCCCTCTGCATCCCCTCCCTTCCCTGATTAGAAACTGTTCGAATCTGCCCTTTGGAACTCAGGGAAGGTCATGGAGGCTGGAATCTGTTCCCTACAAACAAGGAATGGGGGACACAGAAAGACTTCCGTGCCCAGGAGTCCCACAGTGTACAGCTGGGTTTCACTAAGGACTGCAAGTCTACTTTCTGTGCAAACGCGTCCCACAGCAGAGAACAGAATCTGGCATCTAGTAGTCACTCAATAAACTTTTTTGAAAGGAATGAGTTCTATATTTCTGACCCTCACCTATTTCCAATTTTGCAAAGGCCTGTTGAGCTGGGTATTTCTGTCTGGATGTTCTGCCCTATCTCCACACCTTCAGCTTTTTGTTTGTTTGTTTTCTCTATTTTGTTTAATAGAGCAAACACCTCTCAGCCACACAGATTTAAAAACTTGAAATAATCTTTGACTTCTCACAGCCGCTTGGCTATAGAGCCAGTCATTTGCCAAGTTGGGTCAATTCTAACTCCAGGTAATTTGTAGGAAATTACTTACTAACTAGTCTTGCAGCTTTTAGTTTCCTGAAAGCCAACTATTAAAGCAATTACCCCTCCCACCCTCCCTTTTAAACCAACACTTGTAAGTGTTTTTAAAAAGACCAGTAAAATGATTTTTAATCAACCACAACTGTTTGTTTGTACTTTAGGAGAAGGTGCAGGCAACAGAAGGGTTTAGGAAGCCTAATTTGAATATATAAATTACATTTTTAAACTATAAAACACTTAAAATTTCAGAAAATCTGCAGGAGAAATGTTAAAAGGCAAAATTTAATTTATTTAGCAATTAGAAAAGATATGAATGGCAGATACAGCTATATCTACTATGGACAAAAAGATATACTACTTTGTGTTGAAATATTTTTAGTGACATCATGGTAACTCCTGCCTGTGATAGGTTTATTTATTTTCAAGGAAAAAAGGTCATAGTTGAATCATTGTTGTAACTGGTGTACAATCTTTTTGCTGAACACATTTGCTGGTATTTGGTTTTCCTATATTGTTAAGAGTAGGGCCACTGGGTAGCACATCTCCAGTGGGCACTTTTCTCATTGAATGCTTTGGTGCTCCCTGGTGTTGTGCAATGTGGTGGCAATCTTGAGTGAGAGAATTGTATAGATTTCAACTCAATAGCCTAAGATTCTCCCACAAGAAACTAGAAAAAGCAGAGGAAATATACTCAACACAAATAGAAGGAAGGAAATAATAAACCTAAGAGTGTAAATCAATGAAAATGAAAACAGAAAAACAATGGACACACATTTTTTTGAAAAAAGGAGAATCTTCAATTAAAAAATCAATAAAATTGGCAAACTTCTAGCAATACTGACCAAAAAAACCCCCAAAACCAAAAACAAAAACAAAACAAAAAATCCGTCTGCAAATCACCAGTGTTAGGAATGAACAGGAGGTTTAACTACAGACCGTGGAGACACCAAAAAGATAATAAGTGAGTACTAAAAAAATTCTAAATTTGATAGCTCAGTAGAAATGGACCAATCATTTGAAAACTATGAACTACCACAACTCACTGAATATAAAATAAATACCTTGAATAACCCTATAACTATTAAAGGAATTGATTTTATAATTTGAAGACTGCCAAAAATGATATCTCTAGTCCAAGATGGTTTGACTGGAGAATTCTATCAAACATTTAAGGAGGAATTAACACCAATAGTACACAATCTCTTCCAGAAAATAGAAAATGAAAGACCATTTTCCAACTCATTTTATGAGCCCTGTAGTAGCATGATATCAACCTGGAAAAAAAAGTGCCAAAAAAGGAAACTACAAACCAAAATCGTTCATGAACATAGATGCAAAAATCCTTAATAAATATTAACAAATATAAATCAGCAATATACAAAAAGAATTATACAACATGATCAAGAATTGTTTATTCCAGGGATGAAAGGCTATATCGATGTTAAAAAAATATTCATTGTAATAAATTATGTTAACAGGCTAAAGAAGATAAGTCACATAATCATATCAATCAATTAAGAAAAAGCATTGAAAAAAATTCAACACCTTTTCATGGTAAAAACTCTCAGAAAAATAGGAATACAGGGAAATGTCCTAAACTTTGAAAAAGAGCATCCATAAAAAACCTGCAGCTAAGTTTATACTTAATTGTGAAAAGCAGAATGCTTTCCCTTGTTGGGATACAAGGCAAGGATGTTTGTTCTCACTGCCCTTATTCAAAATACTGTTGGAAGATTAGTACACTGTTGGTGGGGATGTAAATTGGTGCAAACAGTATGGAGGTACCTCAAAAAACTAAAAATGTAACTACCATGTGATCCAGCCATTCCACTCTAAGTATATATCTGAAAAAATGAAACATTAATTCAAGAAGATACCTATATCCTGATGTTCATAGCAGCACTATTTACAACAGCCAAGATATGGAAGCAACCCAAGCGTCCATCAACAGACAAATGGATAAAGAAGATGTGGTATATATATATACATTGGAATATTACTCTGCCATAAAAAGTGATGAAATTCTGCCATTTGCAACAATGTGAATAGACCTTAAGAGTATTATGCTTAGTGAAATAAGAGAAAGCAAATACTATATGTTATCACTTATATGTATAATCTAAAAAATAAAACAAATGAATATATATAACAAAATAGAAACAGACTCGAAGATATAGAAAACAAATTAGTGGATACCAGTTGGGAGAGGAAAGTGGGGAGGGGTATATAGGAGTATGGGATTACGAGATACAAACTACTATGTATAAAATAGATAAGCAGCAGGACACATTGTACAGCACAGGGAATTATAACCATTATTTTGCAACAACTTTACATGGAGTATAATCTATAAAAATATTGAATCACTATGCTGTACACCTGAAACTAATATAATATTATAAATCAACTATATGTCAACTAAAAAATAAAGTAAAATAACCCAGATGTCCTTTAACAGATGAATGGTTAAAGAAACTGTGGTTATGTAGTTTTTACCAGAATAAGAATTCAAATAAAAAATGTTTGTTTTCTACTAAATTTGTGTATGTTTGAATTATGTAATCATAAGCTCGATTTTAAATTTATAAATCATAAATAAACCTATAGTATTAATTAAAAAATAAAAAACAACTATGGTACATACCATGGAATACTAGTACCTAACAATTAAAAGGAGCAAACTATTGATACATGCAACAGCCTGGATGAATCTTCAGAGACTTATGCTGAGTGAAAAAAGCCAATCCCCAAAACTTATTTTATGATTCCATTTATATAATACTCTTGAAATAATAAATTATAGAAGTGGGAAAGAGTTTAGTGGTTTCCAGGGGTTTAGGAGGGGAAAAGAGAGAGAAGTGGGTGTGGTTATAAATGACAAAATGAGGAATCTTTCTGGTGATGGAAATATTCTGTATCTTGAATGTATCAATGTCAGATTGTGGTTGTGATATTTTGCTATAATTTTGCAATATTCTACCATTGAAGGAAACTATGTAGGGGACACATGAGATCTATCATGTCATGCAAAAAACATGGGTGAATCTTAAATGCATGTTGCTAAGTGAAAGAAGCCAATCTGAAAAGGCTACACACTGTATGATTACATTTATATGACATTCTGGAAAAGCAATACTACAGAAATGGTAAGCAGATAAGTGGTTGCTAGGGGTTTTGGGGGGTAGAAGAGGAAGGTTAAATAGGTGAAACATAGATGATATTTTAGGGCAAAATAACTATTTTGTATGGTACTGTAATTGTGGGTACATGACACTATGCATTTGTCATAACTGATAGAACTTCACAGCACAAAGAGTAAACATTAATGTATGCAAATTAAAAAAATCACTTAGGAGGTTCCGTTCCCAGCATGGAAGGCAGACTGTGACAAAACAATCTTACTGTATTACAAATGTGGAGAACAGTATGGAGGTTCCTTAAAAAACTAAATATAGAACTACCATATGACCCAGCAATCCCACTACTGAGCATATACCCTGAGAAAACCATAATTCAAAAAGTGTCATGTACCACAATGTTCATTGCAGCTCTATTTACAATAGCCAGGACATGGAAGCAACCTAAGTGTCCATCAACAGATGAATGGATAAAGAAGATGCGGCACATAGATACAATGGAATATTACTCAGCCATAAAAAGAAATGAAATTGAGTTATTTGTAGTGAGGTGGATGGACCTAGAGTCTGTCATACAGAGTGAAGTGAGTCAGAAAGAGAAAAACAAATACCATATGCTAACACATATATATGGAATCTAAAAAAAAAATGGTTCTGAAGAACCTAGGGGCAGGACAGGAATAAAGACTCAGACATAGAGAATGGACTTGAGGACACGGGGCAGGGAAGGGTAAGCTGAGACGAAGTGAGAAAGTGGCATGGACTTATATATACTACTAAATGTAAAATAGATAGCTAGTGGGAAGCAGCCACATAGCACAGGGAGATCAGCCCGGTGCTCTGTGACCACCTAGAGGGGTGGGATAGGGAGAGTGGGAGGGAGACGCAAGAGGGAGGAGATATGGGGATATATGTATATGTATAGCTGATTCACTTTGTTATACAGCAGAAACTAACACACCATTGTAAAGCAATTATACTCCAATTTAAAAAAATGTTTTTAAACAACAACAAAAAAAATGTATAAGCAATCTCAGTTGAGGGTGTGCGGGAAAAATAAGTGCTGACCTAAGTCATTTTAGAAATGAATAGAGATTGTTAAGACTAAAGGCAAAAGGAACTGTACATAAGAACCTTGCTCCAGTTGATAATGTTGCTCCCACACAAGTGGGCTAACAATTTTGAAACCATTATATGAGTATACAAGAATTGAACAATTAACGTAAATGGATGGCGTATGGCAGGAATTAGGGTTCCCGTGGATGGAGTAAGAATTTCCAGAAACTAGTAAGAACCTGCTGTATAAAAAAAATAAAATAAAATTCAAAAATTCAAAAAAAAGAAAAAGAATTTACAGATAAGCACGCAAGGGGAGAAGGCTAGAATGATTCATGTTGTACAAGATTAGGGCCCCCACTTACATAACTAAATGATTTAATTAATAAATAAATAGAGGAAGAGAGACAAATTCCCATAAAGAATTCCAAGTAATTTATATAGATACTGTGCCTGCAAGAATGTAGAGTAACTGTCCACTCCTTAAGTGTGCCCTGTGCCTAGTGACTTCCTACGAGTATGAAAAGGGGGAGAAAAGAGAGTAACTTTACTGTGGAGGAATCTAACCTCAAGCTAGGTGCATAAAGTTCATATGAACAGTGATAAGTTATGTTGATACTATGTACCCTTGATATAGTATGATGAAAATGGTACATTACTTCTGTGGTCTTCCTCCTCAAAATCTGTAATCCCAGTCCACTCTAGAGAAAAACATCAGGCAAGTCACAATTAAGGGGCGTTCTATATAATCCCTGACCAGTACTTTTCAAAATTGTCAAGGTCTTAAAAAGGAAAATCTGAGAAAGTCTAATAGCTAAGGAGAGATGACGACCAAGTGTAATGTAGTATTCTGAATGGGATTCTGGAACAGAAAAAGAATATTAGTTAAAAATCAAGGAAATCTAAAGTATAGGCTTTAGTGCATAATAATGTATTGATACTGGTTTGTTAATTATGGCAAATATACCAAACTGATGTTAAGATGTTAATACTAGGGGAAACTGGATATGAGATATATTGGAGCTCTCTGTATTATCTTCACAACTTTTTTGTAAATCCATAACTATTCCAAAATTTAAAGTTCATTTAAAAATGTTAAAGGATAAGTTTAGAGTTAAATTCTAAGCTTTGTTACTATGTTGAGGGCCTAATTGCATGGTTTGTGGAAAAAGAACGATTTCTAAACAAGAGCTTTTTTGTTTAGAAATGTACTCACTAATGTTTCAATTAAAGAATGGCAGTTTCTTCCTAAAGTATGACTGTTCAGAGCCACAGCAACTGAAATAGACAAAGGGAATTGTGGATATTATGATGGCAGGGGAGCTTAAAGACTCCTTTGATTTAGCTTAGGCATTTAGAATGCCCAAGAAGCAGTGTAAAATGTTCTTTTCTGTTTATCTTAGAAAATTGTAGAGAGGAGTTGTTCCCTTGAGAGGCACTACAGATATTATATCAAAAATATAATTCTGGGCGTTGTTTCAGTACATGTAGTCACCAATTCTCAGGGCTCTAAATGATGAGATAGGAGGAGAAAAATTGCCTCAGATGGAGGTATATTGGGACAGAGTACCCTGGGACTCATGAGACAGCAGTAATCGGAAATCATTTTGGCTTCTGAAGGTGTATGGTGACTATTTGAAAAGGTTCAGATTCCATTTGGAAAGATAGCTCTTTCAAATTTCAGGCGTGGGTGCTTCATGCATGATGTATGGTTTTCTGGCAAATTAGATGGCTTCTCAAGGGAAGTGATACAAACACTCTGTGGCATTTGATCAGAGGAGCCATTTAACTTCAACCTCATTCAATTTAGATGGCTTAGGCAGTCTATAATAGCTCAGAGAGCAGAAGCAAAGGAGGAGGGTGGATTTCCCTCACTGGCTGCTTAAAAGTCCTTCAACAAGGACTTCTCTGACAGGGACTTAATTTAAACTTACAGTAACAATGATTTAGAGCTGTTTCAGCATTGGAAGAGAGATAATAAGGAGATTGGAGAAAGGAAAGCTAAGTGTGGAGATCTCCAGAACTGGCTCAGTGTTCACATAGCTTGGGAATAATCCCAGTGTAAAACAAAATTCTAGGCTATTTATAATGTAGATCTGCTTTTGTGTGATCTGGCTTGAGGCTGGGGTACTTAACATTTAACAGGGATTCCTTAAACTACGTAGCAATCAAAAGGTGGTATCTGTTGGCTGCTTTCTTCATATAATAGTGGTGATGAGAATGTGTTGGGAGAAAAGAGGAATTGAAAAGTAGTATTTTCTGGAACAATCATTTCGGTACCTCCTTGTGTTCCTGGAGCAATCAGGTCTGCTACTAAGAAACCAGTGTTCACATCCAAGAGAGTTTTTTAAAAAAAGATTGCCACACTACTCCGTGCAAACTATAGGGGATGGTTCATACTGTATATTAAACACTTGTGGTGAAATTTACATGTTTATAGACTATAAGTTTTTTTTTCTATAAAATCTGTAGATGTGTTTGTAAATTCCTGTTTGTTTCTAGTAGATGTGGGTGGGAGTGGGCAAAGAGGAAGGTCCTTATCTCTAACTGTTCCCAAGTCCATACCAAGTAATTTAATTTTTTCCACTGTTCTGCTTGCAGTGTTTTCATTCCTCATCCATTCTACATAATTAAAAATTATTCCTTACAAATCTGTCTAATGAGTAATGACTTTACCATCAAATCTCCAGATTCTCACAGAGTTAAATTATAGAGAGGCAGTTAAATTTGGCTGAAGAGCAATGGAAATAAACTTTGTATCAGAGAAGTGAGACTGAGAAGTCTAGTCCAGCATGGTCTCTTATGCTCTTAGAATTTACATGTGTGCGTCCACAAGTGCACACATATGATATGAGACAGGGCTGACTAAGAGATATGTTAGACTGTGTTATCCTTCATTAGATAATGATCCTATTTACCCTGAAAAGTCCCACTTCTCCTAATCAGATGATTATATAAGTATCCCAAATATTTCTAAAAGCATTTTTAAATACTTTTAAAAAATGATAATACCATTTGATATATACTTAAAGGAACTTGGTATATCATACCACTATTTTTCCTTTCTGAAAAGAATTAGTGAAGACACACTCCTTTTTTTATTGAGATATAATTTACATATAACATTGTGTAAGTTTAAGGTGTACATGTTGGTTTGATACATTTATATATTGCAATATGATGACACTGAAGCTTTAGCTAACATCTCTGTCATGTCACATAATTATAATTTCTTTTTTATGGTTAGAACATTTAAAATCTAGTCTCTCAGCAATTTTGAAGTATATAAAAAAGTATTGACTATACTCATTATACTCTGCATTAGATCTCCAGAACTTATTATCTTCTAGTTGTATATTTTCACCCTTTAACACCATCTTCTCAATTCCCTCACCCCTTAGCCCTTGGTAACCATCATTCTACTCTCTGTTTCTGTGAGCTTGGCTTTTTTAGATTCCACTTACAAGTGATATACAATATTTATCTTTCTCTGTCTGGCTTGTCTCACTAAGCATGATGCCCTCAAGTTTCACTCATGTCGTCGCAAATTGCAGAATTTCCTTCTTTTTCATGGCTGAATAATATTCATATATATATATATATATATATATATATATATATATATATATATATTCTTTATCCATTCATCCACTGATGGACACTAAGTTTGTTCCCACATCTTGGTTATTGTGAATAATGCTGCAATGAACATGGGAGTGCAGACATCTTTTTGATATCCTGTTTTCATTTCATCTCACTTGGATATATACCCAGAGGTGAGATTCCTGGTTCATATGGTAGTATTTACATTCCTGCCAACAATGCACAAGGGTTCCCTTTTCTCCACAGCCTCACCAGCACATGTTATTTCTGTTATTCTTGATGGTAGTCATTCTAACATGTGGAGGTGATATCTCATTGTGGTTTTGAGTTGCATTTCCCTGATGGTTTGTGATGTTGACCATCTTTTCATACGCCTGTTAGTCATCTGAATGTCTTCTTAGGAAAAAAAGGTCTATTTAGTTCCTCTGCCCATTTTTTAATTGGATTGTTTGGGGATTTTGTTGTTGTTGTTATTGAGTTATATGACTTCTTTATATATTTTTGGATATTAACACTTTATCCCATATATGGTTTTCAAATATCTTCTTCTATTCCATAGGTTGCCTTTTCATTTTGTTGATTGTTTATTTTACTGTGCAGAAACTTTTAGTTTGATTGAATCCAATTTGTTAATTTTTGCTTTTGTTGCTTCTTCTTTTGGTGTTATATCCAAAAAATCATTACCAAGACCAATGTCAAGGAGCATCTTCCCTAAGTTTTCTTCTAGGAGTTTTACAGTATCAGGTCTTATGTTTAAGTCTTTAATCTATTTTGATTAATTTTGTGAGCGGTGTAAGATAGGAATCCAATTTCGTTTTTCTGCATGTGGTTATTCAGTTTTTCAATCACCATTTGTTGAAGAGACTATTCTTTCCTCATTGAGCATTCTTGGCTCACTTGTCAAATGTTAGGAGTGCAATTGCTAGTCTGTATGGTAGTTGCATTTTTAGTTTTGTTACTGAACCAGGTTCATTTGCCCAATGCACAGCAAGCCAAACACTGAGATGCCAAGGTTCGCAGCAGAGATAAGTTTTATTCACAAAGCAGCCAAGTGAGGAAATGGGAGAACAAATCTCAAATCCACCTCCCCAGAGATAGGGTTTAGGAATATGTATGGGATAAAGAGGTAGGGTAGTCTGAGGCATGGGGAAAGGTGATTGGAGGTAACAAAAGTGAGGTAATTGGTGGTCTGTGCAAGCATAGTCAAACTTCATGATTTTTCATAGGACACATGTTCAGAAAATGGCCACGTTAGCATGTTCTGAGAAAGGAGTTTTTGGCCCTCTGACACCAAAAGATCATCCATTGGACACTCACACAAGCCCAATTGAATGGTCAGTGGTCTTGACTGACTTGAGCTGGGCAAGAACTAACTCTAAGTTCCTGAAAAACAACTTAGGCAACCGTTAGTATAGTGACATATATATATATGTCATATATTATATATAGTGACATATATATATATATGTATCGATCTATCTATCTATCTATATATATATAGATATATATATAGTGACCCATAACACCATCAGAGGTGTTACCTATAGGGACAGTTAAAGGAATCTTGTGATATATTGTTTAAGCTATGTGAAGCTTAGAGGGTATGCAATTTGCAAGAATAATTAAAGTGATCTTGATTAGTGAAGGAAGGTTACAATTTACTTTTTTTTTTTTTTTTTTTTTTGCGGTACACGAGCCTCTCACTGTTGTGGCCTCTCCTGTTGCGGAGCACAGGCTCCAGACGCGCAGGCTCAGCGGCCATGGCTCACGGGCCCAGCCGCTCCAAGGCATGTGGGATCTTCCCGGACCGGGGCAGGAACCCGTGTCCCCTGCATCGGCAGGCGGACTCTTAACCACTGTGCCACCAGGGAAGCCTCCTACAATTTACTATTATTTTAATTAATTTATTTATTTTTGGCTGCGTTGGGTCTTTTTTGAGGTGAGCGGGGGCTACTTTTTGTTGTGGTGCCTGGGCTTCTCATTGCGGTGGCTTCTCTTGTTGTGGAACATGGGCTCTAGGTCTTTGAAAGTTGCTTTTACATGGGCTTCAGTAGTTCTGGCTTGCAGGCTCTAGGGCGAAGGCTCAGCAGCTGTTGCACATGGGTTTAACTGCTCCGCGGCATGTGGGATCTTCCTGGACCAGGGCTCGAACCCGTGTCCCTGCATTGGCAGGCAAATTCTTAACCACTGCGCCACCAGGGAAGTCCCACGATTTACTGTTTATTAGACAAGCAAGTTATAGTTTAATGGATCTAATCCTCAGTTCCAGTTTTTAAAGAAAAGACCAAGACAATTTTCAAGATAGCCATTTTACATTCCCACCAGTAATGTATGATTAACACAGTTTCATCATATCCTCACCAGAATTTGGTATTTTGTATTTTTGCCATTTTATTGCATGCAGTGGTATTTCATTGTGGTTTTAATTTGCATTTCTCTGATGGTATTGATGTTGAATATCTTTTCCTGTGCTTATTCGCCATCTGTATATATTCTATGGTGAAATATATGTTCATGTGCTTTCTCCATTTTCTAAGTATATTATATATTCCTTATTGTTAATTATTGAGAGTTCCTCATATATTCTTAAAGCTAATACTTAGCTAGGTATGTATTTTGCAAATATTTTCTGCCAGTCTAAAGCTTGTCTTTCCATCCTCTCTACAAAGATTTTTGCCAAGCACAACTTTTCAATTTTGATGAAATTCAATTATCAATTTTTTCTTTTCTAATATTATTTATTTATTTATTTATTTATTTTGGTTGTACTGGGTCTTAACTGCGGCACACGGGATCTTCATTGCAGCATGTGGGATCTTCGTTGCGTTATGCGGGATCTTTAGTTGCGGCATGTGGAATCAAGTTCCCTGACCAGGGATTGAACCCAGGCCCCCTCCATGGGGAGCATGGAGTCTTAACCACTGGACCACCAGGGAAGCCCCTCAATTCTTTTTTTTTTTTTGAATTGTAATTTTGATGTCAAGTCTATGAACTTGCTGCCTAGCCCTATAGTCTAAATATTTTCTCCCGTTTCTTTTTCTACAATGTTATAGTTTTACATTTTACATTTAAGTCATTGATCCATTTTGAGTTAATTTTTATATAACATGCAAGATTTAAGTTAAGGTCAAGTAGTGAAGCTTAGGTAAAGTTTGGTTCATTTTTATTGTTTACATTTTTCTCTTTAGATTCCCTATCTTTTCATTTATTACAAGTATTTGTTTCATTAACTCATTGAACATCTTTTGTAGTGTTGATGTTTTTGTTTTAGCAAGCAATTACCTTCTTTATGTTCAAACTGCAGTTTTTATCTTGCTTGTGGTGGACAGAAATTCAAATCCCAGATCAGTTATTTTAGTGTTAGTTGCATTCTGCTTTTAGACTGTCTCACACATGCTTGGTTCACCCATCTGACAGAAATTTAAGCAGAGATTATACACAGAATTTAGGATTCCCTTTTATTATTTCTCTCCTCTCTGAGATTCCTTCCTCACTTCCCAGTGGCTGATGTTGTTCAGTGGCTACGATCTCTGGTTCTTCAGGAGAGAAAATAGGTGCTTTTTAAAAAAACACAATTTTTGTGACCTCATGTTGCATCTCTACTGTGACCTATACTTAGGCTAAATTTATAAAAACAGTGAACTCACCCATGTTGACCTTTCAAATATCAATTCTTCTCCAAAATCTGCTGGTTTTTTGTTTATTTTCCAAAGCCTTCAAGTCGTTAAATTTTGTATTTTATCTAGAGTTTGTGTAATAGCTATATTGATATGTCAACTTGGCTAGTCTACAGTACACAGTTATTCAATAAAACCCTAACCTAGGTGTTGAAGTGAGGGTATCTTGAAGATAAAATTAAAGTCATGTGATTAAATTGTAAATTTATGTCAAGGAGATTGTCTAGGACAATACTGGAGAACCTTATGAAATTTTTTGGAAGGGCTTAAAAGCAGGGCTAAAATTTCCCTTGAGCTAAAGAGAAGAAATGCTATCTGGGGACTATAGCTTCAACCCACGAGTGTGGAGTTTGAGCTACCCCATGAACTTGGCTTGCTGCATTTCTGCCCTGTGGATTTGGACTTGCAGCCATGGAGACTAAGAAAGTCCAGAATCTATAAGGCAGGCACTCAAGAAGGGGGGACAGGGGAGGATAGTGTAGAGAGTGAGAGTGATAACCAGAGCAACAGCAAGAGGGAGAGCAAGACTGTACATATCCTACTGGTTCTGCTTCTCTGGTTTAACTCTGACTCATACACTCCTTCATTCAAAAAATCCACTGATATTTTATATTTTGAACATGATAATTCCAGGATGTAAATTCCTTAGATGAGGGCTGTCTAAATATATTTGTTCTCTATCCTGGCTCACTGCCTTTTATCAATTGGTTATTTTTTATTGTGAACTAATTTAATTGACACTAATCTCTGAAAATATTAAGGTTGTAAATTGAAGGTTCTCTGTTTTATAGGAAATTTGAATTTTTTTCTGCAAATAGTCTCAGGAGAATTACTGACTTGGGACCAAGAGGGATTTCAGTCCTCTTCTACTCAAGCTAATCTGGTAGTCACTCAGCCTAACAACTACTTTATATCTAAGCCAAACTTTGAATTCCATATCATAGTGTTGAAATGTATTTTCTCTCAGGGCAATCTACCCTTCTTACATACTTATGCCTTATAACTACCATTTCAGCACTCATTACCATGAGATTTTCCTTTAAAATTTCCTTTTTTTCTTTTAGATAACTTTTCACATTTCCTGTAATCCCTGGAACATGGCAGAAATTATTTTTTAAGAAAGATTTTGTTGTTTTGTAATAGGTGGGCTTGTAGTATACCATACAACCAGAGTGTAATAACTAAATATTATAGCATGACAGTAAATTTTGTGTTCAGTAGGGCAAATCCTCCTTACTTGTTCTTTTTATCCCCAAGAGCTGTCTTTGTTATTTTTTATGTTTATTCTGCCATGTGGGTCTTCTAATCACTTTGTACTAAAATCCCATTGGGAATGAAAGTACACTGGGTTGCTTAATTTGGGGTTTCCTCACATCTTTACATAATTGAATCTTCCTATTCCTAACCACTGGGTTTCTCTATTAACTCTTCTATGTTCTTCAGTGCTGCTTCATAATTCTCTTCTTGAAGGCTGTCTATAGCTTTTGCTTTTTTTAGTCCAAGGTAGCAAAGTGGATTATTAAAATATTTTGATGGTATTCTGAGTAAGATTGTTTCTTCATTTACATTTTCTAATTTGTTATGACTGCTATTTATTCATGTATATAGATACTGTACTCAAAAAAACCTGGCTAAATTTGTATATTTTCTCTAATAATTTTTTTTAAGAATTTCTTTTCTAGTCCTCATGTCTTATGTATTTATTTTTGTTTCATTACATTGGTTAGGCCTTCTAGCATGGTGTTGAATAATTTTAGTGGTAGCAAGAATACTTGTCCTGGTTTTTTGTTTGTTTTTGTTTGGTTTTTATTGTAATAAACATGCTTCCTTTGCTTCATTCTTAAGTATGATGCTTGACTTTCAAAGTCCTAAAGTTCTCTTCCTAATTTGCTAAAAATATATACATACATTTTTAAAATTAAATTGATCTAAATGTTTTTTTTCTTCATAATTTGAGATGACAATATCTTTTCTTTTTTAATCTAATATTGTTGTCACTATCCCCAATAGAATTTCTGATGTTGGACAATTCTTGCATTCTTGGGATAAATTCTAGTTGGCCATGATATGTTATATTACTATTTTTAAAGTCTTGCTAGATTCAGTTGATCAAACATTTTTTAAGGAATTTTGAAGCTATATGACATATATTTATATTCATTAGTAAGATTCATCTATAATTGTATTTTCTCATTTTTTTCTTGTACATTTTTAATATCAGGGTTATAAAAAGTAGCTCTTAAAATCATGCTAGCAAAAATAAAACAATTCATGAATGGATGAAAGACAAAGCTGAGGGACTTGTACATAAAACCAAACTGGATAAAAAGATATAAAGATAGAAAATTAGAGGATCACCCTAGGAAGTGAAATCTTTGAGTAATAGGAATTCCATAAGGAGAGAAAAAATTGTGAGATGGGAGGAATTGATTCAAGATGATTTTCGTTTCCCAGAAGAAAAGAGCTGAGTTTCCAGATTGAATGGACCCACTGAAAACAATATGGAAAAAGCCCACAAATGTGGGCTTTTGATGTGCTAGCCCACAAAAATTGATGTGCTAGCCCACATATTGATGTGCTAGCCCACAGAAAGCACATCATAGTGAAGTTTCAGAACAATAGGGACAAAGATACAGTTGTAAATGCTTTCAGGTAGGAAGAAGTAGGTTACTTAAGTAGGGGAACAAAACCTGCCCCCTTAAAATGTCTCTTTGGCATATAGATTATTTTGAGCTGAAAACAATGAAGGACAAAAAGACTCAGGAAGAAACTTTGACCTTCCCCCTAACTACCTAAAAGAATGTAGATAGAGGATCTGTTTCTGGACTAAAGCTATCACTGGAGCTATCTGCAGTGAATATGGGCTAGGTGTGGTGGGGGGAACTCTTATAAATCAGAGTCCACTCCTGGTCCCATTGTCTCTGCCTGGCCCAGCAAACATTTGTTTACAAAACATTTGCTTTTCCACCTCCATGTGAATTGCCTTTGAAGTCCCAAACCACTAGCCCCTAAATCCTCTTTTGTCTTTAGCTGAAGATGGTATTTAAGGTGAGGGTTTCAACCATTTTGGTGAGTTACCCAGTTTTCCTGGGTCTCTCCCATGTATACATGTCATTAAAAATTTTGCATGATTTTCTCCTACTAATCTGTCTCATGTCAATTTAATCCTTAGGCCAGCTAAAAGAACCTAAAAGGGTAGAGGAAAATTTCTTCCTCTTTCTTTCTTCCTTACAAAGATCAGGAATCAAAATGACACCTGGCTTCTCAATGGCAATACTGACAGCTATAAGACTGTGTAGTAATTTCTTTGAAATTCTGAGAGATAATTATTTTCCACTTAGAATTCTATACCCAGTCAAAAAATATTGATCAAAAAAATATATTGATCAAGCAAGAGAGTAGAATAAACATGTGCTTAGATATGTCAAGTCAAAAAATAAAATAAAATAAAAAATATAAAAGAATACACAAAAGAAAATTTAACTTCTCTGCACATTTTTGTCTGAATCTACTGAAAGATTTATTCTACCAAAACAACCAATACCAGTAAAAGAAAGCAGAATCTAATTTTAAAAAATGGGGGTGGAGGAGGCTTGACATTAGCAAGATGGCAGTGTAGGAAGTCCTAGACCCTTCTTCCCCCAACAAGCATACTGATTCAGCAACAATCCACAGGCACATTCCATCTGTGAGGAATCAAAAATCAATTGAAAATCTCCTGTACCCCAGCTGAGCCTGAAACCAGACTCACTGAAGCTGGTAGAAAATTGAAGACACCCTTATACTGGAGACCCTGCCCATATGTGCAAAATCATAAGATCAGGAGGAGACTCCCTGGCTTGCAACTTCACCTAGTGGCCCAACTATTCCAAGGGGGTTCCCTGAGGACTAGCTTCTATCTTGCTAGTCTTGGAGCCCTAATGGGTCCAGCACAGACTAGCTGCCCAGGGGAGAATGGAGGTAATAGCTTAGGCTGGTAGGTGCCATAGATCCGTGTTCATCACAGAGTGAGCAGATGAAAAATCTGAGCTCTCAGCTTCCCCCTGTGGAGGGAAAAGTTGGGCTAAGTGTGCAGTGTCCCAATTTATCTGGGGCTGCCCAAAGAACTAGCATTTATCTTGCCAATCTTGAATCTGTGATGAGTCCAGCACAGTGTCGCCACCAAGAGAGAACAGAGGCAGTGGCTTGAGCTAGTAGATGCCATAGCCACCCCACCATGTTCCCTTCCTAGAATCTCTAGTCCCTTAGACACTATTATTATTGTTAATATTAAATACTGTCCTAGCTAAAACTTATTGCCTTTCACAGATAACATATCATGGACTGTAGGGATTTACACTGAGAAAATTATCAAACAATGTTCACGAGGTTCATTGAAAATCCATCTTCTTTAGTCTTAGAGGGCCCTCATTATATTTAAGAATCTTCATATTCTTAGAGACTCCCTATCCCAAGACCCAATTACCACTGCAGACTGTTTAGATTGTGGCCTCTTACTTGATTTATATATTTTATGCTCCCTCAAGATATAGTTCTCAAGGACTTCCTTGGTGATCCAGTGGTTAAGACTTCACCTTCCAATGCTGGGGGTGCAGGTTCGGCCCCTGGTTGGGGAGTTAAGATCCCACATGCCTCGTGGCCAAAAAACCAAAACATAAAACAGAAGCAATATTGTAACAAGTTCAATAAAGACTATAAAAATTGTCTGCATCAAAGAAAAAATTTTTTAAAAAAAAGATACAGTTCTCCATTTCAAGATCTCTCTCTCTCTCTCTCCTTTTTTTTGCTTAGCTTCTCTCCTTGTTCTGGATGTCTGAAAGAAGTTTCCCTTTTATTTCCAAGGCAAATATCTCTTGTCTTTGTCTTCACTCTTCTTCTGGGACCATACTGCATCAATTATAACCTTCTTCAAGTATTTTTAAGCCCTTCTTTCATGTTTTTCTTTTTTTTTCTTCTGCTTATACTTGAAAGCTAATATAACATAGTGTTTACAAGCACAGACTCTAGACTCGAACCCTAATTCTACTACTTCAGTGTTGTGTGAGTTTGAATAAGTCATCTAGCCTTTCTGAGTTTATTTTCCTATCCATGAACAAACAGGATGGTTTCAAAGCATTAAGTGAGATAGTCTACATAGAGTGTTTAGCAGAATACCTGGCATATGGTAAGAACTAAGTTGTTAGGGATTATGCTAAAAATAATGACGTTGACCAAAATAATGTACGTCAGTTTTCTCCTATCTTAGAACAACTCTCCCTCACCCCTGATACCTCCACAAGTGACTTTTAATCACTACCCTTGTTGAAAGATGGCTGCTTATTCCCATCAACTCATCCTTGTTTAAAACCAAAGACTTCTGTCTTCACTGCTTGACTAAAACTGCTCTCATGATGAGGCCGAATCTTTCTTGTCCTAGTCCAGTGCTAAATCACCTAAACCATGATACCTTCTGTCAAATATGTTGGCTGATTCACCTGGCATGTTTTTTCAATTATATATGATCTATCTGGATCTCAAAGATAGGTCTTACAGTTGTCATTATGTAGGTTATCAGAAAAGACAAGATAGGCCTTCAACAGAAAAAGTGACATTTAATTTCTCAAGTGTCATTTCTTAAAGTACTATAATCAAATGCTTTTGACCTGATTTCAGATCATTCTCATTCATTCCCCCACTCTTGTTAATCTTGTCACCCTTCATCTACATTATGCTCTCCTAAGAAATTTTTTAAATAAAATATTTCATAATACTCTACCAAAACATTGAGGATTCTTGAATTAATAATAATTATGCTATGACTTTTTTTGTGGGCTACATCTGCATTTGAAACTAGTGAACTGCATCAAACTTTGGTTATATGGTCCCTTTCTTTGAAAATTGGGCTGTGGCTCCATATCAACTTCCTTGAGAAGGTGCTGAAGCCATTCCACCGTTGCAACAAAGTAGAGGGCCCTGCTTCAGGCAGCAGAGAAATCTAATTTTAAAGACTAATTAGGAAGTCTGGGCAGATGAATACCAAGGAGAAGGTGATGTTGATCTAGTTCAGTGCACTGCACAATTAATACTTGATGGGGGAATCCTGCAGCCTGTGGAACAAAAGCCACATTCACAGAAAGATAGAGAAGATGAAAAGTCAGAAGGCTATGTACCAGATGAAGGAACAAGATAAAACCCCAGAAAAAACAACTAAATGAAATGGCGATAGGCAATCTTCCAGAAAAAGAATTCAGAATAATGATAGTGAAGATGATCCAGGGCCTCAGAAAAAGAATGGAGGCAAAGATCGAGAAGATGCAAGAAATGTTTAACAAAGATTTAGAAGAATTAAAGAACAAACAAACAGATGAACAATATAATAACTAAAATGAAAAATACACTAGAAGGAATCAATAGCAGAATAACTGAGGCAGAAGAATGGATAAGTGATCTGGAAGACGGAACGGTGGAATTCACTGCTGTGGAACAGAATTAAGAAAAAAGAATGAAAAGAAATGAAGACAGCCTATGAGAACTCTGGGACAACATTAAATGCAACAACATTTGCATTATAGGGGTCCCAGAAGGAGAAGAGAGAGAAAGGACCTGAGAAAATATTTGAAGAGATTATAGTCAAAAACTTCCCAAACATGGGAAAGGAAATAGCCATCCAAGTCCAGGAAGTGCAGAGAGTCCCATACAGGATAAACCTAAGGAGAAACATGCTGAGACACATAGTAATCAAATTGGCAAAAATTAAAGACAAAGAAAAATTATTGAAAGCACCAAGGGATAAATGACAAATAACATACAAGGGAACTCTTATAAGGTTAACAGCTGATTTCTCAGCAGAAAGCCGGAGGCAGTGGTATGATATACTTAAAGTGATGAAAGGGAAGAAACTACAACCAAGATTACACTACCCAGCAAGGATCTCATTCAGATTCGATGGAGAAATCAAAAGATTTACAGAAAAGCAAAAACTAAGAGAATTCAGCACCACCAAACCAGCTCTACAACAAATGCTAAAGGAACTTCTCTAAGTGGGAAACATGAGACAAGAAAAGGGCCTACAAAAACAAGCCCAAGCTTCCCTGGTGGCGCAGTGGTTGAGAGTCCGCCTGCCGATGCAGGGGACACGGGTTCGTGCCCCGGTCCGGGAAGATCCCACATGCCGCGGAGTGGCTGGGCCCGTGAGCCATGGCCGCTGAGCCTGCGCGTCTGGAGCCTGTGCTCCGCAACGGGAGAGGCCACAACAGTGAGAGGCCCGTGTACCACAAAAAAAAAAAAAGAAGAAAAACAAAAACCCAAAACAATTAAGAAAATGGTCATAGGAACATACATATGGATAATTACCTTAAATGTAAATGAATTAAGGGCTCCAACCGAAAGACGCAGGCTCACTGAATGGATACAAAAACATAGACCCATATATATGCTGTCTACAAGAGACCCACTTCAGACCAAGGGACACATACAGACTGAAAGTGAGGGGGTAGAAAAAGATATTCCAAGCAAATGGAAATCAAAAGAAAGCTGGAATAGCAATTCTCATATCAGAAAAAAATAGACTTTAAAATAAAGAATGTTGCAAGAGACAAGGAAGGACACTACATAATTATCAAGGGATCAATCCAAGAAGAAGATATAACAATTATAAATATATATGCACCCAACATAGGAGCACCTCAATACATAAGGCAACTACTAACAGCTCTAAAAGAGGAAATTGACAGTAACACAATAATAGTGAGAGACTTTAACACCTCACTTATACCAAAGGACATATCATCCAAACAGAAAATTAATAAGGAAACACAAGCTTTAAATGACACAGTAGACCAGATAGATTAATGGATATTTATAGAGCATTCCATCCAAAAACATCAGATTACACTTTCTTCTCATGTGCGCACGGAACATTCTCCAGGATAGATCATATCTTGGGTCACACATCAAGCCTCAGTAAATTTAAGAAAATTGAAATCATATCACGCATCTTTTCTGACCACAACGCTATGAGATTAGAAATCAATTACAGGGAAAAAAAACATAAAAACAGGAACACATGGAGTCTAAACAGTACGTTACTAAATAACCAAGAGATCACTGAAGAATTCAAAGAGGAAGTCAAAAAATACCTAGAGACAAATGACAATGAAAACATGATGATCCAAAATCTATGGGATGCAGCAAAAGCAGTTCTAAGAGGCAAGTTTATAGCTATTCAAGCCTACCTCAAGAAACAAGAAAAATCTCAAATAAACAATCTAACTTACACCTAAAGGAACTAGAGAAAGAAGAACAAACAAAACCCAAAGTTAGCAGAAGGAAAGAAATCATCAAGATCAGAGCAGAGGGCTTCCCTGGTGGTGCAGTGGTTGAGAGTCCGCCTGCCGATGCAGGGGACACGGGTTTGTGCCCCGGTTTGGGAGGATCCCACATGCCGCAGAGCAGCTAGGCTCGTGAGCCATGGCTGCTGAGCCTGTGCGTGGGGAGCCTGTGCTCTGCAACGGGTGAGGCCACAACAGTGAGAGGCCCGCGTACCGCAAAAAAAAAAAAAAAAAAAAAAAAAAAAATCAGAGCAGAAATAAATGAAATAGAAACAAAGAAAACAATAGCAAAGATCAATAAAACTAAAAGCTGTTTCTTTGAGAAGATAAACAAAATTGATAAACCATTAGCCAGACTCATCAAAAAAAGAGGAAGAGGAGTCAAATCAATAAAATTAGAAATGAAACAGGAGAAGTTTTAACAGACACTGCAGAAATACAAAGCATCATAAGAGATTTCTACAAGCAACTCTATGCCAATGAAGTGGACAACATGGAAGAAATGGACAAATTCTTAGGTATAACATTCCAAGACTCAACCAGGAAGAAACAGAAAATATGAACAGACCAATCACAAGTAATGAAACTGTGATTAAAAATCTTCCAACAAACAAAAGTCCAGGACCACATGGCTTCACAGGTGAATTCTAACAAAAATTTAGAGAAGAGCTAACACCCATCCTTCTCAAACTCTTCCAAAAAATTGCAGAGAAAGGAACACTCCCAAGCTCATTCTGTGAAGCCACCATCACCCTGATACCAAAACCAGACAAAGATACTACAAGAAAAGGAAATTACAGACCAATATCACTGATGAATATAGACGCAAAAATCCTCAACAAAATACTAGCAAACAGAATCCAACAACACATTAAAAGGATCAAACACCATGATCAAGTGGGATTTATCCCAGGGCTGCAAGGATTCTTCAATATATGCAAATCAATCAATGTGATACACCATATTAACAAATTGAAGAATAAAAACCATATGATCATCTCAATAGATGCAGAAGAAGCTTTTGACAAAATTCAACACCGATTTATGATAAAAACACTCCAGAAAGTGGGCATAGAGGGAACCTACCTCAACATAATAAAGGCCATATACAACAAACCCACAGCAAACATCATTCTCAATGGTGAAAAACTGAAAGCATTTTCTCTAAGATCAGGAACAAGACAAGGATGTCCACTCTCGCCACTATTATTCAACATAGTTTTGGAAGTCCTAGCCATGGCAATCAGAGAAGAAAAAGAAATAAAAGGAATAGAAATTGGAAAAGAAGAAGTAAAACTGTCACTGTTTGCAGATGACATGATACTATACATAGAGAATCCTAAAGATGCCACCAGAAAACTACTAAAGCTAATCAATGAATTTGGTAAAGTTGCAGGATACAAAATTAAGGCAGAGAAATCTCTTGCATTCCTATACACTAATGATGAAAAATCTGAAAGAGAAATTAAGGAAACACTCCCATTTACCATTGCAACAAAAAGAATAAAATACCTAGGAATAAACTTACCTAGGGAGACAAAAGACCTGATTGCAGAAAACTATAAGACACTGATGAAAGAAATTAAAGATGATACCAACAGATGGAGAGCCATACCATGTTCTTGGATTGGAAGAATCAATATTGTGAAAATGACTCTACTACCCAAAGCAATCTACAGATTCACTGCAATCCCTATCGAAATACCAATGGCATTTTTTACAGAACTAGAACAAAAATCTTAAAATTTGTATGGAGACACAAAAGACCCCAAATAGCCAAAGCAGTCTTGAGGGAAAAAAACAGAGCTGGAGGAATCAGGCTCCCTGACTTCAGACTGTACTACAAAGCTACAGTAATCAAGACGATCTGGTACTGGCACAAAAACAGAAATATAGATCAATGGAACAGGATAGAAAGCCCAGAGATAAACCCACACCCCTATGGTCAACTAATCTATGACAAATGAGGCAAGGATATACAGTGGAGAAAAGACAGTCTCTTCAATAATTTGTGCTGGGAAAATTGGACAGCTACAGGTTAAAGAATGCAATTAGAACTCTCCCTAATACCATACACAAAAATAAACTCAAAATGGATTAGAGACCTAAATGTAAGACTGGGCACTATAAAACTCTTAGAAGAAAACACAGGAAGAACACTCTTTGACATAAATCACAGCAAGATCTTTTTTGATCCATCTCCTAGAGTAATGGTAATAAAAACAGAAATAAACAAATGGAACCTAATGAAACTTGAAAACTTTTGCACAGCAAAGGAAACTATAAACAAGACGAAAAGACAACCCTCAGAATGGGAGAAAACATTTGCAGATGAAGCAACTGACAAAGGATTAATCTCCAAAATATACAAGCAGCTCAATATCAAATAAACAACCCATTCCAAAAATGCGCAGAAGAGCTAAATAGACATTTCTCCAAAGAAGACATACAGATGGCCAAGAAGTCCATGAAAAGCTGCTCAACATCACTAATTATTAGAGAAATGCAAATCAAAACTGTAATGAGGTATCACCTCACACCAGTTAGAATGGGCATCATCAGAAAATCTAAAACAACAAATGCTGGAGAGGGTGTGGAGGAAAGGGAACCCTCTTGCACTGTCGGTGGGAATGTAAATTGATACAACCACTATGGAGAACAGTATGGAGGTTCCTTAAAGAGCTAAAAATAGAATTACCGTATGACCCAGCAATACCACTTATGGGCATATACCCAGAGAAAACCATAATTCAAAAAGACACATGCACCCCAATGTTCATTGCAGCACTATTTACAATAGCCAGGACATGGAAGCAATCTAAGTGCCCATCGACAGACAAATGGATAAAGAAGATGTGGTACATATATACAATGGAATATTGCTCAGCCATAAGAAGGAATGAAATTGGGTCAGTTGTAGAGATATGGATGCATCTAGAGACTGTCATACAGAGTGAAGTCAGAAAGAGAAAAACAAATATTGTTTATTAACGCATATATACGGAACCTAGAAAAATGGTAAAGATGAACCGGTTTGTAGGGCAGAAATTGAGGCACAGATGTAGAGAACAAACGTATGGACACCAAGTGGGGAAAGCGGCATGGGGTGGGGGTGGGGGTGTGATGAATTGGGAGATTGGGATTGACATGTATACACTGATGTGTGTAAAATCATTGACTAATAATAAATAAATAAAATATTTTTTAAAAAAGAAAGAAAGAAAAAAAAACTTGATGGGAAATCATTGTGCTTCAGGGAACAGGACCAGCAAAGGCTTAGAGCACAATATGAGGATCAATATAGAAGAATAAAATAATTGAATTAGCAAATCCCCAGGACAAATAGGCTGAAGGGAACAACAGCAGCACAGCTCCAACTGACTATGAAAGTTAACAGAAATTAGGAAAAGGAATGGGCCCCGATCTTTTGGATTTTGGCCTTCTAACACTCTGGCTGGACACAAGATGTACCTCGCTCTACAAATGAAATTGCCACTGCCGTTGTCCCAGTATCCTGAGGCTGATTATCTCAGACCTAAGAGCCATTGGCAATCAGATTCAGGCTCTTGTATGAAAAGACCAAAGTGTTCGTTTCAGTTTGTCTTAGCCACTTAGTAGCTGTGTGACTTGGGGAAACTGTAAGCTCAGTTTTCCATCTGTAAATTGGGGATAAGAAGAATTCTGAATTCCTCTGCTTTTAGGGATATTGTACTGGTAAAATGAGATGATACATGTAAATGCCTAACAGTGTCTGGCACATAATTGGAGCTCAATAAATGTTAATTTCCTTTCTTTTTTCCTATTGCCTCCCAGTATTTTTTTTTTTTTTTTTGCAGTATGCGGGCCTCTTACTGTCGTGGCCTCTCCCGTTGCGGAGCACAGGCTCCGGACGTGCAGGCTCAGCGGCCATGGCTCACGGGCCCAGCCGCTCCGCGGCATGTGGGATCCTCCCGGACCGGAGCACGAACCCGTGTCGCCTGCATCGGCAGGCGGACTCTCAACCACTGCGCCACCAGGGAAGCCCTGCCTCCCAGTATTTTTATTTAGTATCACCACTCTCAGATTGTGGGGAAAAGAAATAAAAATGATAGAAACTGACAGCAATTTTTGTGTTTCTTTGTTGCAAAAATCAAGAGACTTATTGAAGAAGTTGAAAGCATTGGCTAAAACAAATTTAAGAATTATCAGTGATTCTATTATGCATACTTATTTTATTAAAAACATTAGGTGATTACACATCACACTGTTATAAACCAAGGTGGTTGAATGTTGGCCGGCTATCTTCAGTTTGTTGGAAGAGTTCTCATTAAAGAGCCATCAAAAGGTGGGATTAAGAATAAAACTACCTACCACCTCAGTTAACTTGGAGACCAAAAGGTAAATTTAACTTATAATAGTAAAGACTTTCTTCATGGAGCATCTACTATTGGCCCTAACTAGTGCATTAGATATCGCTAATCTTCACCAAAATCCCTGAATGGCAGCTATTGTTGTTCATATTTTACATATGTAGAATCTGAGAATTAGAGACATTATGTAAGCCTGTAGCCAAGACTTCAACTGAGATCTCTGTGGCCCCAACTCATACACCTTTTTCACAGCGCTAGCTTGCTAGGCTAACCAACTGGCAGTTGGTTGGTGTTAACCTCTCTCCAGTTATTGAGTTCAGCTGAGGCTAACCTCACTTATTCTGTGATTTAATTGGTACCAGTTTTGAAGGGAGAGTGCCAGATCCATTATTTTAGGCTGAGATAGGTGTCCCTTATTAGCAAATCCAAACTTTTCCAAGACAACATTTCAGCAGAAGGACTTGCAGAAATACAATGTTTACTGAGGTTCAAGTGAGGTTTTCTGTGCGTCATGGTGTGAGTCTTGCCTTTTGTGGCAGGGATTTGTGGCAAAATAAATGTAAGTGTGTTGGTTGAATTTAGCAGCCAAGCTTACAATCTGTATTTATCTGATAATTGCCAACTCCCATTGGCTCTCAAAGGGAAATAATAATCACTGATGTTTATTAGGCTCCTAGAGATGCTCAGTATTGTTTTGGGTGTGTAAAGTATGTTACTTATTTCTAATAACAATCCTGTGAAGTTTATGGAGAAGCACAGAGAGGTTATTTAACTTGCCCACAGCCAGACAACTTGTAAGTGGAAGAGTTAGGCTTCAAACTTGGTCTTACTCTAAACATTCTACTCTGCAGAAACCACAAAAGTACAAGTGACTTGGCCAAGACCACTTTAATAGTGAGTGTCAAGACCTATGCTTTCTTTTTTTATTAACCATTTTTAAAATTGAAGTATAGTTAATTTACAATGTTATGTTAGTTTCAGATGTACAGCAAAGTGATCCAACTATATATATATATATATATATATATTCTTTTTCAGATTCTTTTCCATTATAGGTTACTACAAGTTATTGAATATAGTCCTCTGTGCCATACAGTAGGTCCTTGTTGTTTATTTATTTTATATATGGTAATGTGTATATGTTAATCCCAAACTCTTAATTTATCCCTCTTCCACCACCCCCCCTTTCCCCTTTGGTAACCATAAATCTGTTTTCTATGTCTGTGTGTCTCTGTTTTGGATATAAGTTCATTTGTATCTTTTTTTTTTAAAGATTCCACATATAAGTGATATCATATGATGTTTGTCTTTTTCTGTCTGACTTACTTCACTTAGTATGATAATCTCTGGTCCATCCATGGCATTATTTCATTTTTTATGGCTAAGTCGTAGTCTATTGTGCATATATACCACATCTTTATCCATTCATCTGTCAATGGACATTTAGGTTGCTTCCCTGTCTTGGCTATTGTAAATAGTGCTGCTATGCACATTAGGGTGCATGTATCTTTTCAAATTATGGTTTTCTCCAGATATAGACCCAGGAGTGGCATTGCTGGATCATATGGTAGCTCTGTATTTAGTTTTTTAAGGAACCTCCATACTGTTCTCCATAGTGGCTGTACCAATTTACATTCCCACCAATAGTGTAGGAGGGTTCCCTTTTCTCCACACCCTCTTGAGCATTTGTTATTTGTAGACTTTTTAATTATGGCCATTCTGACCAGCCTGAGGTGATACCTTCTTGTTTTGATTTGCATTTCTCTAATAATTAGCAATATTGAGAATCTTTTCATGTGCCTGTTGGCCATCTGTATGTCTTCTTTGGAGAAATAAAATCTATATTTTCTACATAAATATGTCAAGCTCCTAATCCCATGTTCTTTCCACTATAAAGTGAATAGGTTGTACAAAACTTAATAGAACAGCTCTAAATGGAAAATATGTGGGCTTTTGACTCTGAAATAAAGAGTAATTGTGGCCCTGTCAATAATACTTAGCTAAAAATCTTTAAACGGGCTTAATTACATTGACTTTATCCTCCCTTATCCTCTAATTCATATTCATCCTCAACCAAACAAACCTGTCCATTCTTAACTTTGGTTTCCTTAGTCCCATATTTGACTTTCTAACTGTCATCACCCACTCCTGGATTTACTCTCCCCCTCGTACGTCTGAAATTGCTCTTCAACATCTCAATTCTACTGTCAGACCTACTCCACACCCTTCCTGCCAGTGTCCCTGGCTCGCCCTGCCCCTCTGACCACTCCATCAGACTAAATACTCCCCAAAGATTATATACATTGAGGCCCTGATTATCCATAATGCTTGGTTGTTGTATAACATGTATGAGTGTTCTGAGTTTAAAATTTCAAATTAACTAGAAAATTTTGTTTAAAAGTGTAAAATGTTTTGATTTGTTTCAGTTGTTATTTAAAATTCTTTTAGAGTGTGTAGGATGACTTTTTCTTCTTAGTAAAAATAATACACTGGGTAAAATGGACATTTTTTTGATGACTCAGGGTCTTTTTACTGATTTGGGATTGATTGTCAGAGTCTCAAATTTCCCCACCTGTGATATTAGTCATAAAAATACCTGTCTCACTGGCTGATATAAGGATTAAATGAGATAATATATATGAATAGTACTTTGCCAATAGTATAGTAATCTGCAAATGTACTTTATTGTTCTCAATAACTTATGCAGGACTGTTAATTAAATGAAAGAAGTAAGTCTCTTTTGACTCTTGGACATACCTAATAGATATTATTATTATTGAAATTTTCTGTATTAGTTTCTTTGGTCATTGACTTTTGCTTAAATTTTTTTTTAATTTTTATTGGAGTATAGTTGATTTACAATGTTGTGTTAGTTTCAGGTGTACAGCAAAGTGCATCAGCTATACATATACATACATGCACTCTTTTTTAGATTCTTTTCCCATATAGGTCATTACAGAGTATTGAGAAGAGTTCCCTGGGCTATAGAGTAGGACCTTATTCGTTATCTATTTTATATATAGTAGTGTGTATATGTCAATCCCAATCTCCCAATTTATCCCCCCGCCCCTTGCTTTCCCCCAGTAACCATAAGTTTGTTTTCTACATCTGTGACTCTATTTCTGTTTTGTAAATAAGTTCATTTGTACCATTTTTTTTAGATTCCACACGTAAAAGCGATATCATATGATATTTGTCTTTGACTGACTTACTTCAGCCTTTTGCTTAAATTTAGAATGTGGGAAAAAACCCAAATATTAAGAAATTTGATTAGTTAATTGAGGTTTTATTGTATATAGCTGTGTCCAGCTGCTGCTGATTATAAATGTATCCACATTTTGTTGTTTGTGATTTGAGTAATTTTCTAAGTATTTTGTCTTGTCTTTGAATCCCTATTGTACGTAACAACTCAGAGGAAAGGGGCTTCATCTCTGAGTTCTTGGTATCTTCCCTTACCACCTAGTTAGGATATCTGCAGGGAGCAGGGCCCTGCCTAGTTCCCCTCAACTCCCAGCCCCATACAAAGTTAATCAGCTTGAAGGAAATGTCCCAACACTGATAAAACTGGCCTTTATAGTCCAACTTGACACACTGTGATATTGTGATTTACAACAAGAAATATGTATTTGGTCTTCACTCATGTTCTTGCACAGAACTTCTAAAACACTTGGATTTTCCTAAGTGATGAAAGAGATCAAAGTGTCTTTTGTTATGTTAATGAGGTAACTTTTGGAAAGCACCCAAGGATAGGGGCTGGTTGCCTGCAGAACCAACCTTGTGATTAGAGGGTTGTAATTTTCAGTTCCACCCCCAGACCTCTGGGGCAACAAGAGGGACTGGAGGTCAATAGATCACCGATGCTGAACGATTTAATCAATCGTATCTATGTAATTAAGCCTCCATAAAAAACCCAAAAGGATAAGGCTTGGAGAGCTTCTGGGTTGGTGAACACATGGAGATTTGGGGAGAGTTGTGTACCTGGAGATGGCATGGAATCTCCGTGTCCCGTCCCACATATCTTGCCCTGTGCCTCTCTTCCATCTGGGATATCATTTATCATATCCTTAATAAACTGGTAAACATAAGTAAGTGATTCCCTGAGTTCTATGAGCCAAGAATCCAAGGAGGGGTCACTGGAACCTCTGGTCTATAGAGTTGGTCAGAAGCACAGGTGATAACCTGGACTTGAGAATGGTGTCTGAAGTGTGTGTGGGTTGGGAGTGGGCGACAGCCTTGTGGGACTGAACCTTAACCTGTGGAATCTGATGCTGTCTCCTGGTAGATACTGTCAGAATTGAGTTGAACTGTAAGACACCCAGCTGGTGTCTGGGACATTACACCTCAATACACAGAATTGGGTGCAAGACCTAAAGACACATCTTCATGTGCTTTAGTTTTCTCCTTCACACCTGGACTCTAAGCTACTTGGGAACAGGAGTAATGTCATTCCCTTTCCTGTAGCATTTTGTACAGTTCCAGGAATACATCAGTTGTTTAATGAATACTGGTCAAATATTAAATTGGCTCTAAATTTTGTTGTGGTGTAGTGGTTGTTTTTCTTTCCCGCAGACTCGTTTTCCCCACCTTCCTGTTTGAGATATCTCAGAGAGAGAGTTTAAAACTTGTGTGCTTGAAATATAGGTTCGTAGCTTCATACTTCAAGGGGAGTAGCCAGAAACTGGCCCCATTCCATACCTTTGGGGCCAAAGGTCTGCAAATCATTCCTGAAAGACACACAGTTCCTCTTTGGTTTATGGACTAATTGTAGCTCATGAGCAATCTTGGAGACCTGCCATCTGCCAAGAGAGAAAGGGGCAGACTGGTGGGGGTGGGGGAGATGGGGGGGTAGGGGATGGGTTGTTTAAGGATAGATTTGGCCAATAACTAATATTCATGACGTGCTCTTGGTTGTGTTCATTCCCCTGGCACACAGATTCCACTAAGAAGCTTCATTCCGAGGACTGCACTGGAGTCTATGCTTAGAAAAAAAAAGACCATAGGTGGCTGGGCTTGTATGTATACCTGCAGCCTATAGGCAAAATGACTCAAAGGTCTGTGTGGTAGTACATAACCCCGCAGAGGGGCCAGAGCCGGGGCCCAAGAGTCTGCCTCAGGTTTGATGCCAAAGTTGTACAAGGCTCTTTGTTAGGTTTCCTGAGTCTGGCCTTTCATTGTTTCTTGCATTCAGAAAACTCTAGTGCAGGGTTTCTTCCCCATATCTTGCATCAGAGTCATCTGGGTGAGAGGGTGAAGGCTTGCTTAGAATGCAGATTCTTGGCACCACCCCAGATTTCTTGAATCAGAATCATTGGAATGGGGACCAGGAATCTGGTTTTTTGCAGATGCTCCAGATCCCTCAAGTTTGAGAACCACTGTGAGCTATCCAGAAGACTCTCCAGTCGCTGCATTCATTATTATTCTGTTACTTTCATACATTTGTGTATTCTCCTCTCTATGTTTAGAATTCCCTCCCCCTTTTCCATCATTTTTGAAGGGCTGGTGGAAATGTCACTGGGCTTCAGGAGGCAGCATTCTTGGATAACTATGAACAAAAGTGAGATGAAAAATATGCACTGAAATTAGATTCTGTTGTAAAGAATTGCAAGTATGTAATGATAATTTATCCCCCTCTACCAACCAAGAAAAATGCTAGAGCTACTTTATGGCATTGCTGATAATTTTTTTTGCACACGCACTGCCTCATTAGACTAGGACAATCCTATAGGACAACCCTCCTTTAGGACAGTCCCTAGAACAGTGCTAGGCCCATTAAGCGCTTAATATACTTGTGAAATGAGTGATTGACAAACAGTGTTGGACAAGAAATGGGGATTCGGACTCTGCAGCACAGTAGGGTGTGTGAACCTGACTGGGGAAGACAACACAGCAGAATGAATAAGGCCACAGGGCTTTAGAGTCAGAGAGGCTGGAATTCAGTCCAAACTCTGTTGCTTATGATCAGTGTGACCTTTGACAATTGCTTAATCTCTCTGTTTCCTCAACTATAACATTGGGATAATAATAGTACCAATCTCATAAGATTGTTGTGAGGATGAAGTGAAATGGCGTGTATAAAGCCCTTGGTATAGTACCTGTCCATATAGTAAATGTTCCGTCAATAAGAGCTGTTATTATGTCTATTACTGCTCAGACTTGTAATGTCTCTGACATCCCCAGGGTCCATTATTGCTTACAGAGCTGTTTGTCCCTGCAGCAAATGGCTCTAGGCTGTGTTCGTGTGTGTGTGTGTGTGTGTGTGTGTGTGTGTGTGTTTAAATAATTTTGCAATATGCTATTTCTTTTATTACAGACTATCAGTCTTCAACAGCTTTTTCAATCTGGCCCCTTCTAATGTGCTTCTTATAATCTGTTGTGAGATGGAATACTAGATAAACAACCTTTGAGTTTATGCATCCACTCATTCAGTAAATATATTTGTTCAAAAATTCTGGATAACACAGATCTGAGCACCAGATAAGTGAAGCGCTTAATTTTTTCCTACCTCACATTTTATTTATTTATTTATTATTTATTATTGAATGTATCCCACATTTTAAAAATTGGTTTATAAATTTGCTGTGAGGTTGTAGCAAAAGGTTTATTGTTGGTGCCATTTCTTTCCTCCATATTTTGGCATCTTTTTTTTCCCTCAGATTTAAAGACAAATTAAAATTCGTAGATTTGTTTTTCTCTTGTGAGAGCAATTGTTTTCAACAAAGTACTTATTATTTTACATAGGACATGAAGGGTCAACATAATCTGCAGTCTGTTCTGAGACACTGTATTTCCAAGAGAAAAGAATAGTCGGGCTTCCCTGGTGGCGCAGTGGTTAAGAATCTGCCTGCCAATGCAGGGGACATGGGTTTGAACCCTGGTCCGGGAAGATCCCACATGTCGTGGAACAGCTAAGCCTATGTGCCACAACTACTGAGCTTGCACTCTAGACCCCGGGAGCCACAATTACTGAGCCCATGTGCCACAACTACTGAAGCCTGCACACTCTAGGTCCCCTGTGTCACAACTACTGAGCCAGTGTGCTGCAACTACTGAAGCCCATGTGCCTAGAGCCCATGCTCCACAACAAGAGAAGCCACTGCAATGAGAAGCCCGCACACCACAACGAAGAGTAGCCCCTGCTCGCCACAACTAGAGAAAGCCCGCGCACAGCAACAAAGACCCAATGCACCAAAAATAAAATAAATAAAATAATTAAAAAGAGAAAAGAATAGTCGAATTGTGACATATAATTGCAAAGTGACAAAAACACCTAACAAATTTCGTCTTCCCCAGAAGCACAGAAATACGGACTTGGCTGGGATCACCTATATAAATCAAGTAGAAAAATGATCCTTTACAAAATGTTGATGACTGAACTGCACTTTGGCTATGCTGAAAGGGCATTGTGACCCACTTTCCTATCAACGAATCCACTTGGGTATCTACTACAGCCTGCGTTTCCTTGGCATGGTAAATGCCTTAATAAGGAGGCAGCCCCCATTCAAAGACCGTATGTACTAATTTTTATCACAGTAGATATTTTATGACTAGTTGGCTTTACACTCATGGACAGTGAAGACAAAGTATTCCCCTTTCTTATTCTATCATTTTACAAATGAGGATTTTGAGCCTATAAGAATTTAAGTATGTTCTTGCCCAAGATCATACATATATTTCAGTTAAATTTTTTAATGTTTATTTACTATTTTTATTTTCCTTTTAATGACTGTCTCTTTATATGCCTTGCCCTCTTTCTATTGGGTAGTGATATTTATATTGCTCTAAATCATTTTTTAGTACTTTTATTTCCAAAGCGATAATAGGTTTCAATTATAAAAATCAAGTTGTGAGAAATAATCACCTATGTTTTTTTCTGGCTTTTTTTTTTTTTTTTTGATGTGGACCATTTTTCTTTTCTTTTTAAGTCTTTATTGAATTTGTTACAATATTGCTTCTGTTTTATGTTTTGGTTTTTTGGCCATGAGGCACGTAGGATCTTAACTCCCTGACCAGGGTTCAAACCCAAACCTCCTGCATTGGAAGGTGAAGTCTTAACCGCTGGACCACCAGGGAAGTCCATCTGGCTTTATTACGTATTTGTTGTTTTACAGTTTATTTTTTAGTCTACCTATTATATAGTTTAGTGCTATGAAATCAGATTGAGTTCAAACATAATATTTTCCAAATCAGTTGTATCAGGAAAATTAATTGAAGAATTCATCATTTTACTCTTATTTGAAATAACATACTTTATTCCACATTACTTTTATATTAAAGTTTTTTTCAGGCTTTCTAGTCTGTTCTATTGATTAGATATTCTACTTTTGCAATAATGTTACGATATTCATTTTCTTAGATTTATGATGTGTGTTTTATCCGATAGGACAAATCTTTCCTTACTACTCTTTTTCCACATTTTCCACAGATATTCTCACCCTTTTATTCATCTTGGTACCCATTTATCAATTCAAAAAAACTGAATTACTGAGTATATACACAAAACAGAAACAGACTCACAGATATAGAAAACAGATTTGTGGTTACCAAAGAGGAGAGGGAAGGTAGGAGGGAAATATTAGGGGCATGGGATTAATAGATACAAACTACTATATATAAAATAGATAAGCAACAAGGATATACTGTATAGCACAGGGAATTATATCCATTATCTTGTAATAACCTATAATGGAGTATAATCTGCAAAAATATGGAATCACAATGCTGTACACCTGAAACTAACACAGTATGGTAAATCAACTGTACTTCAATAAAAAATAATAATAATTGAATTTAGTTGATTGGAGTTGATTTACATATATTAATTAGTTTGGCAAGAATTAACAAATTTACAATTTTGAATACATAAAATATATGTCTCAATGTATTTGTTTTTCTTTTCTGCTGTACAACTATGTCTTTTTAAAAAAGATCTGGCCAACATAACTGAACTCTCTGTTCTACTTGAAATGTATTTTCTTCGATTTTTAGGCATATAATACTATTGTTCACAAATAATGTTAATTTTGCATATTTTTTTCTATATATCATATCTACTCAAAATCTCAATTTCTTTATCTGTAAAATGGAGATAAAATAGAACTCATTTTATTGTGAAGATTGCTGTGAAAATTAAAGGGAATAAGTCACATAAAATAAACCATTGTCTTACATATGGTAAATCCTCTATAAATGTTTCTATGGCGGTTCTTACTATTATTGATGTTGTTACATTTTTTGGCAGCTTGAAGAAAGATATTGAAAACACTGGGATAATCCATTTTAGGGGGTGTTTACAGTAGATAAATTACATCATCTTAAGAAAGGATGCCTCTATACCTAGTTTATTTGGAAATTTCAAAGTCAGTAATAGGCCTTTAATTTTATCAAGTACTTTATTTTTCCATCTTTGATGATATTTATCTCATTTTTCTCATTCAGCTTTTTAATTTAATGGATTAATCCTTGGGATCTATATTTCCCTGGGATTGTCATGGTACCTTTTGCTTTTAATATACCAGTAAATTTGTTTTATCATTATTTTAATTAGAACTCACATTTATATTAACAATGAGATTTATCTCTAGCTTTCTTTCTTTGAGCTATCTTTTTCAGATTTTATGCGTTATATTCTCTTCAAAAAATCATATGGGAAGCTGTTCATATTTTTCTGTGCTTTGAAATAGTTTATGTACATGACAAAATATTTGTCTCTGTGTCATATAAAAGAACTTTAATATATTTCCACAGAGCAGTTATACTTTTCTTTTGAAAAGTAAATCAGATTCTACCCCTCCTCAATTTAAAACTTACTGCTCTTGGAATAAACCCACAAACCATTGCTACAGACTATAAGATCCCAGATGATGTGGCTGCTCCTGCCTATCTCGTTAGCATCAAGTCTCAACCATGCTTTCTCAGGCTCACTCTGAAAGAAGCTAGTGAGGCTGTAGCTTGGTTCTCCCAATGTGCCATGTTCCTTCCCACCACAAGGGCTTGTGCGCCTGTCATGACCTTCACCCATAGCGCACTCTGCTCCTCTCACTCCCTACTCATCCTTCAGGTATTTCAGCTTCAATGAAACATCCTAGAAAAGTTATTCCATGAAAGTAGGTTACCCAGTTATTCTCCATCACAGAATCCTATTTCTTTCCTTCATAGTATTAATAGCATTTATAATGATTTCTTTTGTTTATTTATGTATTTATTTATATGCTCAATCATTTCCTTATTAATTGTCCATCTCCCTCCATTAGAGTTTAAGATCTAGTGTTTTGGTATGCCATTATGTTTTTCTCATCATAGATCTCTTATAATACAACTTTTTGCCATTTGCATTCAAGTTTTACAATCATATCTATATCCTTTGGGAGGCTCCATGCTTTATTCCATTCAGTGAGCAATGACAGTTCTCTTAAGGTAGAAATAGCCCTTGCTTGACTTATCCATCGAGCTTCATTGCTAGGTGGTCTGGAACACCATGTGGTCAAGTATTTTGTTTGTTTGCTTGTTTTAAGAAAGGCTTTTGGTTGGTGCATTTTTCAGGCTCTTTCATATCTGATATGAATAAATGACACCTTGTCTAAGTATACAGTTCTTGTTGCAGAATGTTTCTTCCTCAGGATTCTGTATATATTTCACAATTATTAACATGTTCTTCTGAGTATATCAAGGAAGACTTGTGAAATCTGAAATGGCTGATTTTTATTTCTATGTAGATAATTATGTCCCTATCCATGCATGCCTCAAAATTTGTAGGATATTTTTAATTATTGTTAATAAAGTCAAATGAAATATTTGTGAGAAAATGTGTAGCTGTAGATCTTTTTATTAAAAAAAAACCAAAAAACTTCTTCTGCTGGTATTCAGGAAACCCTGAGAATTTTGGACTCTGGTATATATTCAGCTCAGAAAAGTTTTCAATTATTATACTTTTTGTTATTATATCTGTTCCATTTATTCTAGTCTTTTGCTCTGGAATGACAATTATCTGTGGTTGAATCTCTCTTTTTATTTTTCTCATTGTTTTTGACTGTCTTCTCCTCACTGCTACAGTTTCTCAACTTGCCCGCTGTTTCATGGAATTTCCTTAGTGTTAGTTCTGTTGTTTTCTGCTTGTAGAGTGTGTTTTATTCATTGTTTGCTCTTTTAGTTTCTTCAGAATCGTTTTCCCACAGAACTTCTTTTCAGCTTATCTAGATGATTTTGCATAGCATTGTCTTATCTTTTATTTATTTTTCTCTATTCTTATTTCACAGAGACCACGTCTTGTTGAATTCTGTTTAGAATGCTAAGAAGTTTAATTTCTTTTCTCTGTTTCCTGGGACAAATAATTGTCAAAATCCGCTTCTCCACTAAGCCTTCAAAAATATCACCTTTCCTCTGTTCTGCAGTATGCTTTCATAGACCCCATGTTCATCATTTGTTCTCCTTCTCCTGGAACAAGAAGAGCTCTAGTCTGTCCCAATGTCATGAGGTATGAGAAGCATCCCTTTTCCCCTCATCTTTTCCAGTATATATATAGATAAAATCTTATTCTCAAATTCGATTGATATTTCTATTCCTCACTCAATTTACATTGCTAGCAGGCATTTATCTAATTCAGGGTTCCTCAGCTTCGGTACTACTGACACTTTGGGCCAGATAATTCTTTTGTGTGTGTGTTGGGGGGGGGGGAGTGGTCCTGTATATTATAGGATATTTAGCAGCATCCCTGGCCTCTACCCACTAGATGACAGTGTGACCACCAAAGATGATGTCCTCCCCTAGTATAACCACCAAAAATGTCTCCAAACATTGACTAATATCCTTTGGAGGCCAAAATTGCCCCTGGGCTGAGAACCATTTATCTAAGCAGACTTTGTTAGAATGATGTGGGATCCCCATTTATGTTTTAGTTTTCTCTCCATGCTCATTTCTCTGACACTGAACTAAAGAAGAAAATGAAAAACTCTAAGCTCCAGCACCCACCAGTGCTAGTTACGCTTCCACCCCTTCCTCCAACTATAGCCTTTTACTTCCTGGGACTCTTCAGAGCTGCTGAGTATGGTTGTGCAGGTTTGGCTCTACACAGGGTCATCTGGTTTAATGTGGGGTGTAACCCAGCATGTACTTCATTCCCCAAGATGTGCATGTATAAGGCTGGATCCACTAAGAGGGAGTGTCTCTTCCTAATTCAAACAAAGCTAGTGAACTTGGGTCTATTCCTTGCAGAATGCAGTATATCACTGCCAGTTCCTAGTTCACTTCACGTTTTCTGTCACATGGTTTTCTTGAGTTATAGGCACTGAATGAATGAGAAAGGTAAGACCTGATAGGAGAGTTTAATAGTACCTTGGTCACCTAAAAAAAATACCTGCCTTGTATTGGTTGGCCTGCCTGTTTTTCTGAATGGTACCTACCCTGGGGCCAGGCAGTGTGGGAGGGATGACGCCTCTCCCCAGTGCTATCAGGACAACAGGTGTTTTTCATTTCTGCTTGCAAAGCATCTGCCAACTTCCACTTGCCATTGCCAATTTCATTTTGGATGTCCTATAATTAGACAAAACCTATTCCAGGTTCTGATAATTACTTGCTTGTCAATCTTCTTTTTTTTTTTTTTTTTGGTCTTTTTTCCTGTCTTCATAGGTATTATTGTAGGAAAGTGGGTGCGTGTGAAACAGAAACTACTAGCTCGCATCACTTTAAACCTGAAGTTCTGAATCAACTTTTCAACTTGGAAGACAAACTTTCAATCAAACACATCACTTTTATAGTATCTACTCTGTGGTGAGAGTGATAAAAAGATGAGCACATGATCCGTGCCCTTGAAGAGTTTATAATCTCTTAAAGGCAAGCTAATTATACAAGAGAAAGGAAAAGGCAAAGTAAGATAAATGTCATAAAAGAATTACAGGCAGAATACTCTGGGGAATTCAAGGAGGAACGATCTTTTCCATCTCCATCAGGAAATGTTTCCTAGAAGCTATGATATTTGACCCGGTTTTTAAAGGATGAGAAGTGGTACCTCAGCAGGAAAATATGCATTACAGGCAGGGCTAACAGCATGGAAATAAGCAGAGTGTGTCAGCCCCTGCTTCTCCCATCCCTGTTTAGCTGTAGTCACTGAATGGCTTCAGCCTACAAGCTTAGACCCATGCTTTTTTTTTAAACCATATGTGACAAGTCAGTCGGGTGTTTATGATCGTATTCATTATCCAGGTTCTAGTACTGGCTTTGAACAGCTATGACACTTCAAGTTGCCTAAGCTGCAGCCTTCTCCCAATACTATTATATTTGTCAAGTCTGTATCATGTGATGTCTGTCTTGATTCCCTAATTTGTACACCAAGCTCCTTCTGGAACTCCTAGACTAATTGAGAGGGTCCTAGATTCCCTGACTATCTCTTGATAGCTCCATTTTGTTTGAAGCTGGGTCTTGATGCCCTTCTCACCTTACACTAGCTATCGTTCTATTATTGGATAAAAATGGAACATTAGACAAAAATGGAAGACGATGCTACCCATCTGGTTCTGAGCATTGTTTCAGTTTATGAAGACTGCTGCTACGATAAATAGGTCTTCTCCTTAGCTAGTTAGACCAACCTATATTAGCCCAGTTTTACCCATCTTTTTTATATTGGGCTTTACACAGCAGACCATTTCATTTACTTCTTTTCTCCTTTGGAACTAGTTCATTAGTAGGGTAAATCCTCTTAGCTTCATCATGACCCTTCTTAAACTTGCTGACAGAAGTTATCCTGATGGAATGTAGGAAGAGGACACTGAAGGATTTTTTCAACCTTTCCCTAAGTGTGACTGAGGAAGAAAAATCAACTATTTTTTTCTTAAAGACTGTGGTACATATTGTAGAATAGATCCATCTGCCATTCTCTCTTTCTAATGAGATTTAGGCAGGAGACACTAAAATGGTTACAATGGAAGGTTTGATAATGAAATATTAAGCCAAATTTTATTTTCTTATTGATAAACTTCAGGCTGAAGTCTTGAGTATCTTACCATGAAAATTTTCAAACATACATGAAAGTTGAGTGAATAGTATAACAAATCCTCATATACCCATCATTCAGCTTCAACAGTTATCAATTCATAACTGATCTTGTTTCATTTACACCCCAGCCCCAGACTCAGGATTATTTTAAAACAAATGTTAGACATAATATTATTTTATTTGAAAAATATTTTGGAATATATCTTTAAAGTTAAGGGTGCTTTAAAAATTATTCCTAAAAATAAATGAGAATTATTCTTTAATATCATCAAATAGCCATTCCTCAGTAGTTATTTTTTTATAGTTTGTTTGAATAAGAATCCAAATAAGGTCCACCTAACATATATAAATTGTCTGATTTAAACATAAAGGGTAAAGAAAAGATCCTAAAATATTCCAGCAAGGGAAAAAAACAGGTAATCAACAAATAAAATTAGTCTGACATCAGATTTTTTTCATTGACGAAACTAACTACTAGAAAATAATGAAGGAATGCCTTCAGAGTTCTGAAAGCAAATGATTTTCAATCAAGGATTCTATTTTCAGCTAAATAAATGGACGAGTTAAGCATAAAAGTAGAATAAAAACATTTCTGGTTTAAAAAAACCCCAGAAAATTATAACATCCATATATTAGAATTAATGGATATAGCTCTTCAGTCTCTTTTAATCTCTAGGTACACAAATAACTGATTTTTCTTTGTAATTTTTTTTTGAGAAACTAATTTTTTGTCTGTGGAAGTTCTCACAGTTTGGTTTTGCTGCCTGCATCCTCATGGTGTCATTAACATATTTCTCTGTCCCTCATATTTCCTGTAAATTGGTCATTAGATCTATAGGCTTGATCAGATATGTATTCAATTTGGGGGGTCAAGACTACATCATAGATGGTGCAGCATGCTTCCCTTAGAAGTACCTGATACCTGGTTGTCCTTTTTTGTGATGTTGTCAGTCATTGATGATTATTGCCCAGAACCATCACTTTAATAGGGATTATCAAATGCTGATATTCTCATTCAATTATATTTTCTTCATTTATTAGCTGGGATACTTCCACAAAGAGGAACTTTCCCTAATCTGCTCTTTAGTAACCATGATGTGTAGGGCATATAGGAAAAGCAAGAAAAATGATTATTTCTCCTCATTTACCAGTTTTCAAAATAATGGATTTCTTTCCTGGCATCCTCCAAAAGTGAACCATGATTCTTTTTAGTATCACTATGAAGTTATGAATATCAACATATTTAAAGTATGTAAATTTACTTAAATTTTTTGTAACTCATATCCTTATTGATGCTCATATGATCCCACCTTAAGCCATTCTGAGTTTATTCAGATTTTTTCTTGAGTTCTTTTGACATGACTCCAGAAGTTTTTGATGGTCTTCTTGTTTTATGGTACTAACACATGTTCCAGGCTTATTTTGTACATTCCCTGTACCATTGTTGAAATTAGTCATTTACCCAAAGAGCTGTGGTTTCTTTTAAGTAAGAAGTTGTATTTTGAAACCATAATTTAGACACTGGGATGCTTAGTGCTGGTGGGATAGTCACTGTTTCTAGTCCCTTAAGTGTTCAGAGCTAGGGAATATGTATTGTTTTCATTTATTTTTAAGGTAAAATATATTACAAATTCATGCTAATACTTTCTATTCCTATTCTAATTAACCTTATTGATTTTATACATGTATCTCCTTTTAACTACACTGAAAAGCATGCTTATCAATGACCACTCTATGAATGCCCATTTGATCGAACCTCAGAATAACAATGCCAATATTACTAATATGATATGATTACTGAAAAAAAAAAAACCTGTAAGATGCTTTCTGCAGTTTATCCATAGGGCACATCCCTGTAAGTCAATACCACCAAATTACTGTGATTTACAGTTGTTCAGAATTCTTCCTCCTTATGTGATTATGTCATGGATACATGGTTAGTTTCATTTGTTTACATTGTTTTTTATTTTAGGATTGCTTTTCTAAATGGAATTTTGTTTTATAATTATAAAAATATTTGCATTGTTTTAAAGTCAAAGCTACAAAATAAGGTATATTCAAACACAAGGTATATTCTCCTAAGCAAATCTACAAACCAAGAAGCCTAGCTTCTATCACTGTTCATTTCTCCCTACTCCTTCTCTTCTGCTAGTAACCATTACTTTGTTATTTTGTAATTTATCCTTTCATTTTTCTTTTTAACACAGCAAATACATTTTAGATAAATAGTAGATAAATGCTAGAATATTATGCAGCCGTTCCTCCACCTTGCTACTTTTCATTTAAAAAAATCCTCATGATTACTTGACAGTTGGATGTACAGATACTTTCCAACCCTGTTTCAAACTGCATAATACTTCATTTTGTAGATGTACTGTAGTCTGTTCATTCAATCTTCTTTTGGTGAAGATTTGGGTGATTTTCCAGTCTTTTGCTATTACAAATAGTGCTACGGTAAACAGTACTATGCTCACATCTTTCCATACTTTTGCCAGCATGTCATTGAGATCAATTCCTACAAGTGAGATTGCTGGGTCAAAAGCTAAATATGTATGTAATTTTCCTAGATATTGCCAAATTCCCCTCCACTGAAGTTATTGTTTTCTGCGTTCTCAGCAGCAATGATTTAGATGGCTCTTTCCCCATGGCCTCACCAACAAAAGGTATATTGTTAGATTTAGAGATTATTTTCAATTGGGTAGGTGAAAATGGTATCTTAGTGCAGTTTTAATTTGAAAGTTGAGGCTAATATTTTAAATCCAACTTTATTTCACAAACAATTGATGTGTACCTATTTTGTGCCAGGTGTAGTTCTGTACATGAAGAGTCAGAGTTGAACAAGACCCAGCTCTTTCTCTCAAGGAATCCACAGTCCAAGAGCATAAACATAAGAAAATCAACTCTATCTGTACAGCATGATGAATGCTGCAATAAAAGTATGCACAGAGTATTATGGTAATATAAAAGAAGAAAACAGAGGGGAAAGCAAGCTAGGTGAGTGAGGAGAAGTGTTTAGGAAACTGTAAGGTTGAAGAGATGCCCAAACTCATATAGATCTATGAAGCAGTAAAAGTTAGAAGCATAGACAGAAATACTATAGGAAACCTGAGTTCTAGGGGCCACATTTCTCATGATTATTAATTGTGACTTTTGATAAGTAATTTATTTTGTGTGACATTTAGTTTCCATATATGTAAAATGAGGATGTAGAACAGATAATTTTTTTTATCAAAATATATTTGATTTACACTGTGTTAGTTTCTGGTGTACAGCAAGGTGATTCAGTTATATATGTATGTGTATATGTGTGTGTGTGTTATACATATATATATGTGCTTTTTCAGATTCTTTTCCATTATAGATTATTGCAAGATATTGAATATAGTTCCCTGTGCTATATAGTAGGTCCTCGTTGTTTGTGTATTTTATATGTAATGGTATCTTTCAGTCCCAAGCTCCTAATTTATCCCTCCCCCTTCTTTCCCCTTTGGTAACCATAAGTCTGTTTTCTATGTCTGTGAGTCTATTTCTGTTTCGTAAATAAGTTCATTTGTATCATTTTTTTTAGATTCCACATATAAGGGATATCATATGATATTTGTCTTTCTCTGTCTGATTTACTTCACTTACTATGATTATCTCTAGGTCCATCCGTGTTGCTGCAAATGGCATTATTTCATTCTTTATTATGATTGAGTAATATTCCATAGTTTATATATACCACATCTTCTTTATCCATTCACCTGTTGATGGACATTTAGGTTACTTCTATGTCCTGGCTATTGGAAATAGTGCTGCAATGAACATTGGGGTGTATGTATCTTTTCAAATTAGAGTTTTCTCTGGATATATGCCCAGGAGTGGGATTGCAGGGTTATATGGTAGCTCTGTTTTTAGTTTTTAAGGAACTTCCATACTGTTCTCCATTACATTCCCACCAACAGTGTAGAAGGGTTCCCTTTTCTCCACACCGTCTCCAGCATTTATTGTTTGTAGACTTTTTGATGATGGCCATTCTGACTGTAGACCAGATAATTTCTAAAGCCCCTTTCATCCTTTCTGATTTATAAGTGCTTCTGCTTCCTTCTCTCTGTGTGTTAGCTTCACTCTCCACCACTCACCAAGTTGATGGACAAATTAAAATAAATCATTAACACAATGTGGTTAATCTATATGTAGTGATTTCAGTTGTCAAGAAAGGATTATGGAGGTGAAACTTGGGTCTAGTGAAAAAATGTTAGACATATGAAGGAAAGGTCACCAAGTTAAGAGTGGCCAGAATGGGTCGGCATATAACAGAAGCTCATAAGGATGTGGTTGTATGTAAAGTCAGTAAAAATTTGAGTCAAGATTGAAAATCTTTTTACTTGGGAAACTGAAGAGTTAGCACGTATTCTTATGGGTCAGTTATCCAAGTTGCAAAATAAAAGCTTGTTACAGGTAGATAAGTTGAAATGAAAAGTTTCAGTAATGGTAAAATTCTGGAACAGAAAATGACACTTGCAAAAGGCTTCCCATAGTTAGCAGGTCATCACACCTTTTTTTTTTTTTTTTTTTTTTTTTTTTTGCGTGATACGCGGGCCTCTCACTGTTGTGGCCTCTCCCGTTGCGGAGCACAGACTCCGGACGCGCAGGCTCAGCGGCCATGGCTCACGGGCCCAGCCGCTCCGCGGCATGTGGGATCCTCCCGGACCGGGCCACGAACCCGCGTCCCCTGCATCGGCAGGCGGACTCTCAACGACTGCGCCACCAGGGAAGCCCCCATCACACCTTTTTTAGGTGACACACCTCTAAGGACAATGAAGTCTACTAAATGCCCTTGATCTTCAGAGAAAGACACTTGAACTTATTTACTGAAACAGCCACGGTACATCAAACAGAACTTTATTCCAATAATGAAAGGATGTAATTAGTGAGATGGTATTTTCATTTTCCAGCTGGGACAGCTTTCTATAGTCTGGGTAAATGTAAAGCTTCTTTGAAATGTGTTCTTGCGAATAAAATCCCCCAAAAGCCTTTTAGGGACCCTCATTTATACAAATACAAAATAATCTCTTTAAAATAGATGACCCATTTTTTCCCAGGCAACGTTCATAAGCAAATGCATAATACTTAACTAAAGTTGAGTAGGCAAATTTTCGTTTGATTCTGCACAAGAGACCAGAGCAGACATTAGCTTAAAGATTCACAAAGAAATGTCAGCTTGTAGATCAGGTGCACCCTGGGAATTATGTGGAAGTAAAATCAGCATACATCATTTATGGGGATTGGGAGAGATGCACAATTCTGCCTAGAAAATTCTCACCAATATTTGTTTCATAACAAGATCCATATTCTTTCTCTAATGGAAAAATAAATGAAGAATGATGGTTATTCTGAGCTCTGTTTTTTGTTGTCGTGTAACTTTGGACGTGATTGCCGCTTTTCTTTTCCCGGTTAAAAGTTAGGATTGGAAATTATTATAGAGCATACTCAGCAGATAAAGCTTCTTTATGTGGCACAAGACAAACAGAACAAATGTCAGTAAGCACAGTCCATTGGGAAAGCACATTGGCAATTCTGCTTTGTTGCCATGTTTCTGTCTGACCTGCTTTGCAGAGCTGCATCTGTTGACAGCCTTCACCTCTAGGTTCAGGTTTAACATAGCTCCTGAGGAGTTGATTAAGGCATGAAGAAATTTAAAAGCTTCCGCGGTGGCGGGGAGTGAGGAGAGGAGAACTCAGTTTTGAGCAGAGCTTGAAATTATCATGTCTCGTGATCTGACATTTAGTGGTTTATAATAATCACTGTTCTGCTTCTATGTTTCTTCCACTTCCCTGAGTTTCCATCATTGCCAGCAAGATCCAGCACTGAAAGTAGCTGTCTATGAGACCTTGGGCCAGTCACTTAATAGTTTTCTAAAAATTTGTAGGTAACAATGATTTTTTTATATAACAGCTTTATTGAGATGGAATTCATATGCCACTCCATTTGCCCATTTAAAGTGTAACAATTCAATGGCTTTTAGTATATTTGCTGAGTTGCAGTCACCTAATTTCAACCTCAGTGCCCTCCTCTGCCCATGGGGTTAATACAACCTGAACCTCCTATGGCACAGGTTTCTCAGAAGAATAGAATGAGAAGATACAATAAAGTAACACTGGAAGGTTAAAATACCTCTGGAAATATGAGTTGCTATAGTCATTTATTAATGAGATGCTAGATGTGAGTAGAGCCTTGAAGAAGACCTGGAATCCACTGAAGGGAGTGTGGCAGCGATAATAGTCCCTTCCATTTATATACCAATTTAGAGTTTCAAGGTGCTTTCATATATGAGCTCTCGTTTGAGACATTATTGTTGATGATCTTGGAGTGTCACAGAACCAGTCTCATTCCCCAGGATAGGAGGAGGGGGCCCATTTACTTTAAAACTCCAAGAGACTCTTCTGTAAGTGAAGAAAAATATCTGGCCAGCAGTGCTTTTGTAGTCCCCAAATTTGTCTGACATTAAATACTTTAAAAAAATGGACTCACCTCCTTGCAATTCCTGTTATAGCCCCTATTTTCCAGGACCTTGTAGAGGGCTTTGTAAATGCCAGTGTTAACAGGACCATCTGAAGGCCTTGTTCTCCCAGCCAGCTGGATAATGTTGCCCAGTACTCAGAATTTTTAATGTTAATCACCATACTCTACGAAATGGATGCTGTTAAAGATAAACAGGATGCTTATAAAATATTCTATTGAACATTGCTGCCATTAAAGCATATTCTAGTTTGGCCTATGAAGGCTAAATGATCATTTTTATCTAACAGTTAACAAATGTTCAATAAAGGAAAAATCAAATCTAGCAATATGAGTATCAGCAGAAACTTCTTAATGTGACAACTGGCTTTGTTCTTGTATTAGTTTCCTATTGCTGCTGTAAAAAAAAAAATTACCCCAAACTTACTGGCTTTTATAACAACACAAATTTATTATCTTATGGTTCTGTAACTTAGAAATCTCACCTGGGCGTCACTGGGCTAAAATCAAAATGTCACCATGGCTGTGTTCCTTCTGAAGGTTCTAGAAGGCTTCTACAAACCATCTACATTCCTTGGCTCATGGCCCTCTTCCTTCATCTTGAAAACCAACAATGTTGCATCTCTCTGACCCTGCTTCCATCATCACATCTCTCTCTCAACACTGGAAAATGTTCTCTGCTTTCAAGGACTTGTGTGAATAGATTGGCCACCCTCGGATAATCCAGGATAATCTCCCCATCTGAATGTCTGTAACCTTAATCACATCTGCAATATCCCTTTTGCCATGTAAGGTAACAGTTTATATTCACAGGTTTTGGGGATTAGGGCATGCACATCTTTGGGGGGGTCATTATTCAGCCTACCAAATTTCTACAGAGTATTCGCTTCACATTGATGTTTTCTTCAGAACTAAAATACGTGCAAAGTGTTGATTGGTGATTTGTGGGTTACACATAAGGATACTTCCTGGCATGGTTTTCATACTTCATTACCAAGAATACCGGCTAGTTCTGATTTAACTCACTGGAGGGAGGGGTGGCAAGTGTCTGTGTCAGATGGATGTATTTATTCATTAATTTATTCAACAAATATTTAGTGAGCATCTATGATGTGCCAAGCACTGTGCTTGACATTATGCAGATTGAAATGAATAAGAGTGTCCTCAGCACTCAGTCTAGTAGAGGAGATGGACAATAGGACTATGATAGAGTTTTATAGTGGGTGCAATTACACATAATTATACATACAATGTATGTATAACATACATTGTTATAGTCACCTCATAACAAACTTATGGTTATCAAAGGGGAAGCAGGGAGGGATAAATTAGTAGTTTGGGATTAACATAAACATACTACTATATATAAAATAGATAACCAACAAGATCCTACTATATACCACAAGGAACTATACTCAATATTTTGTAATAACCTATAAGGGAAAAGAGTCTGAAAAAAAATATATATATATATATATGTATAACTGAATGACTTTGTTGTACACCTGAAACTAACACAACATTGTAAATCAACTATACTTCAATAAAAAAATTAAAAATAAGAAAACTTAACATGTCAGTGAAAAAAATAAAGAATATAGTCACTTAATTCCTTTTAATTTCAACTGTTGATAGTGGGAAACCGGTAACCACTAGAGCAGTAAGTATTTCAGGGAGCAATGTCTTCCAAACAGGACTTAACCTGGAAGATGTTCTTTTCCTTCCCTACAGTCAGAGAAGTTACAGAGAAGTCAGAGAAGTTACAGTTCCAAAAGCTATTTTGCAGAAGCCATTAGCAGAGACGACTGTTATTCTGAGGTCATGGCACTCTGCATTTCAGCACTGACCACATTGAAGGGTAGAAAATAGGAAAAGAAATAGCTAGAACAACAGATACCCAGCAGATTTTCTTTATAGTGCAAGACAGCATTTTAAATTTTAAAAGCTGAACATTGAGCAAGAGCTAATACTAATCCAAAGATTAGTATTAGCTATTAATATTAAGTAATATACATTGACTGATAAGAGAAGTAGCATGTAGGATGTGAATTCATAGGGTCTAGATTAGCACCGGATATGGACATAAAAGTGCCAATAAGGCCGGTGGAAGAAGTAATACAGATGAGAACTGGGACAGACACCATCCTAGCCACTTCAGACCAAGTGCTTCTGCTAATATCCTGTAGAGGAGGGTTGGCAGCCAGAACAGGATCCAAACTGGCAATCAATGGGCCACATTTGACTTACAGACATCGGGTGATTTCAAAATTGGGAAACTAATACAAATCCCAATTGCCAACTTCTTTTGAAAACTCAGAAAATCTGGCACACCTGTGTTTGCATTTCCACGTGGCCACAACCTGTGTTAGACAAATAATAGATGCCCTATTTAGAGTGAGCGTGTATTCCCCAATTTCCCAGTTTCTATCACACTGTTTGCTTATAGCTGGCCCGCTTACTTGTGTTAACTTCCTGGGCTTTGCAGGCAATCTATGCTTTAAAAAGTTCTATCAATATATTTATAATTCACTCTATGTTTATGATACAACACAGGCTTATGCTTATGAAAACTGTTGAACGTCCAATATATAGTTTGTTCCACAAGGTGGATACAATTTTATCTTTATGATGTCTTGAGTTTCAGCCCTATGCAGGTATTGTTAAGGAGACATAGCAGCACTGGGTGGACCTAACCTGTGTTGGTAAGTGCTCTTTTGTTGCCCAGATGAAGCAGATCTAGTAATAACTGGCACCTCTTAACAGAATAAAGTGAACAAAGTCAATTTCTGTTTGGTGGCCATCTCTTACAAAAAGTACTTGCTTCCTATATGAACACTATTGCCTATAGCCCCACTCTCCCCCAAAGGATAATAATAACAGACCATAGAAAATTAGGTTTGTTTGTTTTTTCCAATCAGGACATTCTTTGAACTTTAAAAGGCTATTGTTACGTGTCATTTGTAGAGCTATCTTTATACACAGGCAGAGTGGCTACTGCTTACCTGGTATGATTCATCAAAACATTAGAAAGTAAGACCTCTTGATTATTGACGTGTACCTCCCCTACCTCCAGAGGCCTGAAATTCCTATAACAGGGACAGTGTTCTTATCTAAACTCTTAAATACGAGAATCATCCAGAAGGGAAACAATCATTTATAAGTATTTCGAGTATCTCTCAGAATGGGAACATACTTAAATTCATTAAAAAATATAATTATTGGTAACAGATATGATAACTATTCTAAATTATAAAACAAAGGGATATTTTTTCTTCTGCTACATAGGCAGATAAAATATTGGCACGCACGGTTTCTGGTGGTGGTAGTTGATGTTCTAGTAATGATTTACTAAAGCAAAAAACATTTCCTTCCATCACATTTTTCTTCTCGTTTACAAAGATAAACTAAGAAGTTAGGGAGGGTCAAGTTTATCCAATTCAAAAGATTCCAAAACAGAAGAAACAATGGCATATGTTGAATAACATCAAACAAGGTAGTCCTTGGGTCCAGAGTAAAATCTGATTTGGCTAGTCAAATGGAGGAAAAATGAGATCAGAATTAACTATAATAGTCTCACCAGCTTTCCAAAAGTCATGCCCTTCTTTGTCTATCAGCAAGAGGTGGTCAGACATTTTTTCCTGCTAATCAGTGTTAGTTGCCTATTTTCACAAATTCAGCTGAAATTGGTTACATGCTTTTTTGTTTGTTTGTTTTGTTTTGTTTTCTGCAGTACGCAGGCTTCTCACTGCTGTGGCTTCTCCCGTTGTGGAGCACAGGCTCTGGACGTGCAGGCTCAGCAGCCATGGCTCACGGGCCCAGCTGCTCCGCGGCATGTGGGATCCTCCCGGACCGGGGCACGAACCTGTGTCTCCTGCATCGGCAGGCAGACTCTCAACCACTGCACCACCAGAGAAGCCTGGTTACATGCTTTTAAGATGTGCTGCAGTTTACTGGCACTATATAATCTTTGCTCCTAGTGCAGTGCCTGAGATCTCTGAATGCAGGTTTTAGAGGTTTTCTTCCTGAGGGCTGGTGAGAGGTGGGAGAAAAAATATATATATATTGTATCTGCAAGTCACTATTTCCTTCAGTATTTCCAAATCTAGGGTGTTAGTCTCTTGACATACCCACCAATGTTCTATTTTTTGGGTATTATTATTCCTGGACTGAGAAATGAGTGTTTTCCACCTTCAGCCATATTCTTGACAAGGTTTCTAATGAAAGCTCTACTTTCCACTGGAAAATTCTTAGGGGAATGAAGCCTTGAATAAAAAGGGCTAATGAAATCCAGCATTTCCTCCTAGCCCAAAGCTACCCTGGGCCATACCTCACATGAGCCTCCTGCTTCCTACTTTCATAGTTCCAGATGCAAGTATCCTAGCTATGTTTACTGTAGCCATCTTTGTAGCAAGGCATGAATGATTCACAAATGGTCTAAGTGACATGTTTACATGTTATCAAGAAACTTGTGTTATTTGCCAAATTATGAATTGCCCAATCAGTGTTTCCCAAAGTATATTCTGTGCAAATGAAGTACTGGGAGATGTTTAGAGGAGTCTGGAATAGTGTTTATTGATCAAATATATTGAGCAAAATCTGGATTTAAAAGTTTAACAGACTACTGCAGAATTTCTTCGGCCTTCAATATGAATCCAAGATAGTTAAGAAAAAGGATAAGCAGTGCTCTCCAAACATCTTTTACCATAGAATTCTTTTCTTGAGGAGAATTTTTTATAATATATCTTAGGAGTAAATTTGAGAAGTGCCCATCATTTCAAATTGCCTTATTTTTTGTGTCTATTTCATGTTTGCCCTCTGTTAGCCTTTATTAGTAGATGATCCTAGTATTCTATTTCATAACCAAATCCAGTAAGGAAAGCTTTGCCATTTATTTTCAAGGATCAGTAGGATGAAAAGGCCTGCTTATTATTCTTTCAGGGAGAACAGATATGATTCAAAATCAGAAGCATTGGATTCATTTCAATTGTCATATTTCTGAGGGCAGGACATTGGCCATTATCTTCTAAATTGATTCCTGTCTTCATTTTAAAGTACATATTGCTATGTTCATAGACTAAGGACATAAAAACCACAGAAAGCAGTAACAATTTGGTTTTAGACAACTGATGTAAGATTTTACTAAATTAGTTTTTGCAATCCACTTTTTCTTAATACCACATTATATATTCACAAGGTTGTACAGTGGTCACCACTAATTCCAGAACATTTGATCACTCTAAACAGAAACTCTGTACCAATTAGCAGTCACTCCTTTTTACCCTCTTCTCCAAACCTCTAGAATCACTAATCTACTCTCTGACTTTATGGATTTGTCTATTCTACAAATTGCATATACATGGTTTCATATCATATGTGGTCTTTTTATGTCTGGCTCATTTTACTTAGCATAATGTTTTCAAGTTTCACCCATGTCATAACATGTGTCAGTACTTCATTCCTTTATAGGGATGAAAATATTCTACTGTATGGATATATCACAATTTGTTTATGCATTAATTGTTGGATATTTAGGTTGTTTCCCCTTTTTGTTCTATTATGAAAAATGATGTTTATGTACATTTTTGTACACGTTCTTTGTGGACATGCGCTTTCAGTTCTCTTGGGTATATGCATGTGAGTGGAATTGCTAGGCAATATGGTATACTCTGTGTCTAACCTGTTGAGAAACTGTCAAACTGTTTTCAAAAGTGGTTACACTATTTTAACATTATTAATATTGTTAAAAATATCCATATTACCAAAGTGATCTACAAATTCAGTGCAATCCCTATCAAAATCCCAATGGTATTCTTTACAGAAATAGAAAAAAAAATCCTAAAATTCATATGGAACCACACACACACACACACACACACAAACCCCCAAATAACCAAAGTAACCTTGAGCATGAAAAACAAAGCTGAAAGAATTACACTTATTGATCTCAAAATATATTACAAAGCTACAATAATCAAAACAGTATGGTACTGGCCTTAAAACAGGCATATAGACCAATGGAACAGAATGGAGAGCCCAGACATAAATTCACACATGTACAGTAAACTGATTTTTCAACAAGGGTACCCAGAACCCACAATAGGAAAAGGATAGTCTCTTCAATGAACGGGTGTTGGGAAAACTGGATATCCATGTGCAGAAGAATGAAGAATGAAATTGGACCTCTATCTCACACCATAAACAAAATCAACTCAAAATGGATTAAAGACTTAAATATAAGACTTGAAACTATAAAAACACTAAAAGAAACATAGAGGGAAAGCTTTTTTTTTTTTTTTTTTTTTTTTTGGCAGTACGCAGGCCTCTCACTGTTGTGGCCTCTCCCATCATGGAGCACAGGCTCCAGACACACAGGCTCAGCGGCCATGTCTCATGGGCCCAGCCACTCCACGGCATGTGGGATCCTCCCAGACCGGGGCATAAACCCACGTCCCCTGCATCGGCAGGTGGACTCTCAACCACTGCACCACCAGGGAAGCCCCAGAGGGAAAACTTTTTTACATTGGTCTGGGCAAAAATTTTTTGGTTATGACACTAAAAGCACAGTCAACAAAAGCAAAAATAGACAAGCAGGACTGCATCAAGTTAAAAAGCTTCAGCACAGCAAAGGAAATAATCAACAGAGTGAAAGGCGACCTCCATAATGGGACAAAACATTTGCAAACCATGTATCTGGTAAGGGGTTACTATCCAAAATATATAAAGTACTCATACTTCTCAATAGCAAATATATAAATAACTTGATCTAAAAATGGACAAAGGACCTGAATAGACATTTTTGCAAAGGAGATAAAATGGGTAACAGGTGTATGAAAAGGTGTTCAATATCACTAATTCTTAGGGAAATGCAAATCAAAGCCCCAAACAGATATTACCTTACATGTGTTAGGATGGCTATTATCAAAAAGACAACTATAACAAGTGTTGGTAAGGATGTGGAGAAAAGAGAACACTTGTGCACTGTTGGTGAGAATGTGAATTGGTACAACCATATTTAAAAGAGTATGGAGATGCCTCAAAAAATTAAAAAATAGAACAACCATACAATCCAACAATACCACTTCTGGGTAAATAGCCAAAGAAAATGAAATCACTATCTCAAAGAGATATATGTCCTCCTATGTTCATTGCATCATTATTCACAATAGTAAAGACATGGAAAAAACCTAAGTATCTGTCAACAGATGAATAGATAAAGAAGATGTAGTTAACAGCTGACCTTTCAGCAGAAACTCTACAAGTCACAAGGGAATGGCAAGATATATTTAAAGTGATGAAAGGGAAAAACCTACAACCAAGATTACTCTACCCAGTAAGGATATCATTCAGATTTGATGGAGAAATCAAAAGTATTACAGACCAGCAAAAGTTAAGAGAATACAGCACCGCCCAACCAGCTTTACAACAAATGCTAAAGAAACTTCTCTAGGCAGGAAACACAAGAGAAGGAAAAGACTTACAAAAACAAACCCAAAACAATTAAGAAAATGGAAATAGGAACATACATATCAATAATTACCTTAAATGTAAATGGATTAAATGCCCCAAACAAAAGACAGAGACTGGCTGAATGGATACAAAAACAAGACCCATAAATATGCTGTCTACAGGAGACCCACTTCAGACCTAGGGAGCGCAGTGGTTGAGAGTCTGCCTGCTGATGCAGGGGACACGGGTTCGTGCCCCGGTCCAGGAAGATCCCACATGCCGTGGAGCGGATAGGCCTGTGAGCCATGGCCACCGACTCTGCGCGTCCGGAGCCTGTGCTCCGCAATGGGAGAGGCCACAACAGTAAGAGGCGCGCGTACCGCCACAAAAAAAAAAAAAAAAGATATTCCATGCAAATGGAAATCAAAAGAAAGCTGGAGTAGCAATTCTCATATCAGGCAAAATAGACTTTAAAATAAAGACTATTACAAGAGACAAGGAAGGACAGTACATAATGATCAAGGGATCAATCCAAGAAGAAGACATAACAATTGTAAATATCTATGCACCCAACATAGGAGCACCTCAATACATAAGGCAAATGCTACCAGCCATAAAACGGGAAATCAACAGTAACACAATTATAGTAGGTGACTTGAACACCCCACTTACACCAATGGAGAGATAATCTAAACAGAAAATAAGGAAACGAAAGCTTTAAATGACACATTAGTCCAGATGGACTTAACTGATATTTATAGGACATTCCATCAAGAAACAACAGAATACACTTTCTTCTCAAGTGCACATGGAACATTCTCCAGAATAGATCAGATCTTGGGTCACAAATGAAGCCTTGGTAAATTTAAGAAAATTGAAATTGTATCAAGCATCATTTCTGAACACAACACTATGAGACTAGATATCAATAACAGGAAAAAAACTGTAAAAAATACAAGCACATGGAGGATAACCAATATGCTACTAAACAACCAAGAGATTACTGAAGAAATCAAAGAGGAAATCAAAAAATACCTAGAAATAAATGATAACGAAAACACGATGACCCCAAACCTATGGGATACAGCAAAACCAGTTCTAAGAGGGAAGTTTATAGCAGTACAATGCTACCTTAAGAAACAAGAAAAATCTGAAATAAACAGCCTAATCTTACACCTAAAGCAATTAGAGAAATAAGAACAAGAAAACCCAAAGTTAACAGAAGAAAAGAAATCATAAAGATCAGATCAGAAATAAATGAAAAAGAAATGAAGGAAACAATAGCAAAGATCAATAAAACTAAAAGCTGCTTCTTTGAGAAGATAAACAAAATTGGTAAACCACTAGCCAGACTCATCAAGAAAAAAAGGGAGAAGACTCAAATCAACAGAATTAGAAATAAAAAAGAAGTAACAACTGACCCTGCAGAAATACAAAGGTTCATGAGATAATACTACAAGCAACTATATGCCAATAAAATGGACAACATGCAAGAAATGCACAAATTCTTAGAAAAGCATAACCTTCCAAGACTGAACCAGGAAGAAATAGAAACATAAACAGACCAATCACAAGCCCTGAAATTGAGACTGTGATTAAAAATCTTCCAACAAACAAAAGCCCAGGACCACATGGTTTCACAGGTGAATTCTGTCAAACATTTAGAGAAGAGCTAACACCTATCCTTCTCAAACTCTTGCAAAATATAGCAGAGGGAGGAATACTCCCAAACTCATTCTGTGAGGCCACCATCACCCTGATACCAAAGCCAGACAAAGATATCAGAAAAAAAGAAAACTACAGGCTAATATCACTGATGAACATAGATGCAAAAAAAAATCCTCAACAAAATACTAGCAAACAGAATCCAACAGCACATTAAAAGGGTCATACACCATGATCAAGTGGGGTTGATCCCAGGAATGCAAGGATTCTTCAATATACTCAAATCAATCAATGTGATACACCATATTAACAAACTAAAGGATAAAACAATATGGTAATCTCAATAGATGCAGGAAAAACTTTTAACAAAATTCAACACCCATTTATGATAAAAACTCTCCAGAAAGTGGGCATAGAGGGAAACTACCTCAACGTTATAGAAGCCATATATGACAAACCCACAGCCAACATCATTCTCAATGGTGAAAAACTGAAAGCATTTCCTCTAAGATCAGGAAAAAGACAAGGTTGCCCACTCTCTCCACTATTATTCAACATAGTTTTGGAAGTTTTAGCCACAGCAATCAGAGAAGAAAAAGAAATTAAAGGAATCCAAATCAGAAAAGAAGAAGTAAAACTGTCACTGTTTGCAGATGACATGATACTATACATAGAAAATCCTAAAGATGGTACCAGAAAAATACTGGAGCTGATCAATGAATTTGGTAAAGTAGCAGGATACAAAATTAATGCACAGAAATCTCTTACATTCCTAAACACTAACAATGAAAAATCAGAAAGAGAAATCAAGGAAACACTCCCAATTACAATTGCAACAAAAAGAATAAGATGCGTAGGAATAAACCCATATGAGGAGGCAAATGACCTGTATGCAGAAAATTATAAGACACTGATGAAAGCAATCAAAGACAATACACACAGATGGAAAGATATGCCATGTTCTTGGACTGGAAGAATCAACATTGTGAAAATGACTATACTACCCAAAGCAATCTACAGATTCAATGAAATCCCTATCAAATTACCAATATTATTCCACTTATAAAAATATCTCCATGTAGTTAAATATTACTAGTTTATATGATTTAATAGTTGCATAATATAGCCAGTTCTCTATTGTTCAACATTTGTCTATTTTTCAACCACAATAAAAATGCTTTACTGAATATCCTTGTCTTATTTGTTATGAAGTACAGTTTGTAGGTCAGAGGCCATTAACCTTTAAGTTTATGTGATGCAAATTTTCCACATGCCTTCCCAAAAGTATGTTTACTTGCCCTTGACCTCTATTAGACTGGGATCTTCAAATATGTAGATTCAACTCTTAACCTGGTACTCATCACACAATAGATGCTTAATAAATATTTGTTGAATGATCAGGTAGATAAATCATGAGAAAAGAGAAAAAAGAAGACTGAGAAAAAGAGAGAGGGAAGGATTCATGCCCGACCTTGAACTGCGCTGAGTGTTGGCCCCCAGGCTACCTCTATGGTATCCTTTTTTTTCAGTTTTAATTTTTTTTTATTGAAGTATAGTTGATTTACATTGTTTTGTTAATTTCTGCTGTACAGCAAAGTGAGTGGTTATACATACATATATTCTTTTTTTTATATTTTTTGTGGCATCTTTACCTACTAATGTATGAAGAAATGAGTGCTTCATTTAGTAGATCCTTTCTGGCGTGGGTGGAAACAAAACTTGTTTCTCTGGGTCTGATTTCCTCCTACAATCAACCGTTATCTTATTCTTCCCATGGATGCCACTCCAAACCTCCAAATTCCTCTTCCATTTTAACTCTCAGTTTTGTCCCTGACTAGACCTACTTTTGCATAAACAAAAAGACCTGATAATGAGCATTTTCAAACAAGAGCCATTTACCTCAGGACTGTATCTTTAGCGGCTCAAAGGACAAACAGAAATTTGAAATGATGGTTTTTCTTTAAGTAGAACTAGATAAACATTTCAGGTATGGCTTTCTAGCCCATGGCTAGGACAAACCTTAGGAATATTGTTTTCTTTTCCTTCCACTTACATGCAAAAACACCCAACGCTTTATTAAACATTTATCTTTGCAGTCAACCATGCC